>NW_010305266.1:0-4912 GCF_000700745.2 Antrostomus carolinensis | reverse complement strand
TGTTGACCACAACTCTTTGAGTGTGACCATCGAGCCAGTTTATTATCCACCGAGTGGTCCATCCATCAAACCCACATGTTTCCAATTTAGAGACAAGGAAAGCAAAGCAAAGCAAAGCAAAGCAAAGAAGATAAATGAGTTCATGTTCTTGAAAATTTTTTCTTGCTTTTTTGTTTGAAGAAAACACTGTGGAATTTTCTTTTATACTTTCTTCTTCCTATATACTTCGGGTAAATTTTTCACTTAAAGTTATGTGACTTGTGCCATTGGGACTATTTGTCAAGAAAAGAATGTTCTTTAAAAAACCCAGTGGTTTAGTCTGATAGAAATAAAACGTAAGAATTATGCTGAAAGAACATTAACGCTACGATGCTGAGGAAGCTGTCTAACAGCCTCTTTAAACAGATGCTCTGTCAGACAGTAAAAGCATTGCACTTATTAGCTAGTTAGGATTGAAGATCTCTGTGAATATCATAGGTTGTTTAGATTTCTGTGCTACTTCTTCTCATGTGAATTCACTCAACATTTTGATATAATAAAATAAATTAATATAATTTACATACTAGAATATTATGATAATGTTTAAGATTAACTTTTTGACAAATTCATCGTTTCTTGAGCCTGAACTCCCCCCCTTTTAAGTAGGTTGTAAAACTTATTCTTTGACTTCAGTGAAAATAAACAAGTGTAATTACTATTTGATATTTAGATAGCAGTTTGAATCCATTAGGCCTTAATAGCTGGGCAATCACCTTCCTGATTCAAATTCTTACTGATAAGCAGATAATTTGGCAAGCAAATTACCTACCATTCTGAACTGGAAAAATCTTATTCATGATTCAGAACAGTTTAGGTTGGACATAAGGAAAAGGTTCTTCACCCAGAGGCTGGTGGAGCACTGGAACAGGCTCCCCAGGCAGGTGGTCATGGCACCAAGTCTGACAATACTCAAGAAGCATCTGGACAATGCTATAGAATGCATGGTCTGAATCTTGTGATTGTCCTATGTCAGGGCAAGAGTTGGACTCGATGATCCTTGTGGGTCCCTTCCAACTCACAACATTCTATGATTCTATGATTCTGTATTTTGCATATGAAAAAATACACGTTAGATGTAGGATAGAGAGCTTGTCCAAGACTACTGCTCCTTCATTCTTAGAATGAAATTTGAGAAACTACTTAATGATTCGTTATTTTGTTGATTAGTTAGGGGAATTAATTCTTTAAGAAGAAATTAAATACCAAATATAGGGAGACAGCATCAGTTCAGAGTCAATAGGTGATTAAGTCTCATCATTATGTGAAAGCCCAGCATTACTTTCCTAGCAAGTACCTGGTTAAGATACAGCTTGATGTTGCTTGAAGTCTCCCAAAGTGTAAGGAAACACAAGTAGCAGAAAATCATAAAATAGCATTAGAAACACATACTTTTGCAGTAGCCCACGGCACAAATTACAATTAGTTTTACTGAATTGCTTCACAGAACTAATTATTAGCACATCAGCAGCAAAACTATTTCTCAGTCTGAGAATAGTTTCTTAATGCCAATGGCTATTTTGCGTTACTGGGAAGAATAGACAGTGCAGCTGTAGAGTAATACAAGCATATATAAAAAAGGCTTTCCCAAACATTCTGCCCTCGACTCTGGCTTTTTCATGACCCACCCTTCTGTCAGCACATCAATTTTCAGTCCCATCACTGTCACCTATTTCATGTGACAGTGAAAGATTCCTACAGAGTAGATCAAATAGGATAATTTCAAAGTCATTAATACAATATCGTTTTACCTAGGAGAAGAATTAATCTGCTATGGGATTCTGATTTTTGTTCAGTCTGTTTCTGCTGCTGTTAGTTCAAGTGTCGCCTCAGTCCTCACTTAGGTTCACACAGAAGGGCCCTCTGTGTGTTCAGCCCAGACTAGCTGTCAAGTCTGGAAGTGTATGCATTTGACCTCCGTGTTTGTGTTTGCTCACATATCAATAGATCATCCTCTGTACAGTGGAGAATCAGGTTTTGTCACTTAATTGTTACTAATCATGCAGTGTCCTCCTCCAGTTTCCTCCCCCCAACCAATGAGAACAGAACTCTCTTACCCATCTTACCTTAATGCATCGGAAATCCACATCAAAGTTTCCACTAGACATCTTTCTGATCACTTTTACAGAAAGGTAAGTAAGATACTTGAGCAAATTGACAGCTGGTATGAATAGATTCCAGCATCTTCAGAGCAGTTTGGAGGGGTTGTTTTAATCAGAATGGCTGAATTCTGAACAATACAGCAGTCAACTTACTTCAAAATCCTTACAGGGAGGCAAACTTGAGCAGCTTGATATTGAGGTTCAGGAAAGTCTAAAGCTGAAAGGGAAACATTAGAGACATCAGCAGCAGTTCTCCTTACTCTCTTACAGAAGACATTAAAATGTGTCCTATAATTGTAATTAGTTGTGTGTTTTGTTTTGTTTTAGCAACGGGATCTGATATGAAGCTTTGAGAATTTAAAGATGAGTGGGTGTGATTGTGAACTTTTTTCCCAATCAAACTTACAAACCAATGTCATTTTTACTACAGGTATTCTAAAAGCCCCACATTGGTCAATATCACATCTCACATGGAGAGAAAAATATAGAAAAAAAGTTAAATGCTAAAAGGCTTTAAAAAGATAAGTATATTCAATACTGTGTGGATAGTACATAGCATTACATTTTTTCCTTCCATAACATTCAGCTAAACCAGGGAATTAAAGAGTCAGTAAGTCCCATTTGTTATGGGTTTGTGAAAAATTAATTATATAGTTGGGGTGGACTGTTATTTTGAATTAATTCTTCTATCCCGTTGGACCCTACAAAGTGAATTATAGGGGTCTTTGGATACTTGATATCACAAAAGAAATTTACGTCCTTACAGAGAATTCTATCCAGTTTTAGAACCCAGGACCAACATTTGTGATGTTAAACATACTTTAAATGTACAATCTTTATTTCCTTCCTATTTGAAAGGAATAGTTACTGAAAATGTGACTGTCAAGAAAGTAGGTTTCATAGGTACACTGGTCCAGCTCTCAGAATGAGTGACATATGCTTATAAAAGAAAGTTCTTGGTTATGTTTGCATTTTTTTTCTACTCAAGTATCAGCAAATCAGATTAAATTTACTTTGCTCAATTATCTTTACTCAAAGGGAAAGAAAATTAAAATATGGAGTATTACTCAGAACAGATACTAGTATCAACAGCTGAAAAAAGAACAGAGGATGAAACTGGTTAATAAAAGACAGCTAAGTTAATGAAAACAGAATTGTTGTCAATACTTTTTCTCCTGAAAAACTAACAGCACAGGCCACCAGACCAAAATATAACCTGACATTGCATATTCTGGTCATGTGGACTGTAACTGCTGAGATATTATATAGGACACAGAAGCGTATGGAAAACTGACATTTTTTTGCCCTTGAAGACAGAAGGAATTTTTTTTCCATTAAAGGATAAGACCCCAGCTGCTTAGCATCAGAGGTGACTGATAACAACAGTAGTAACAGAACATACAAATGAGTGATGCACAGTACAATTGCTCACCTCCTGCCGCCCGATATCCAGCCTGTGCCAACCAGTGATCCTGGAGCAGAGACAGTCCCAAAACCCAAACCCTGTAAGAGCGATCCTGAGCGATCCCTGAGAGAATATCCCTGTCTTCCGGTCAACCCTGGTTAATGTACTGACATGACATGATATGATATGGAATATCTCACTGGCACATCCACATGTCAATTTCGGGTTTGCTAATTACTATGCTACCCTCCTTCCAGCTCTTACCTGCAAGCTAGCCAGATATGATGACCTTGGGCATCCAGAAACAACTAAAACATTAGTACCTTACCAACCTTCTTCTCATAACAAATCCCATACTGAAATCAAAACATAGCTATTCTAGCTGCTAAGAAAAAAATTAACTCTACCCTAGCAAAATCAGGACAGATAGAAAAGACAATAGGACAAATATTAATTCAATTCTACTGTAAAGACTAGAAAATTATTTCTGGTAGTTTTGGAGTGGGAATCCAAACTGTAATGTCAGTAATTATGCACACCTCAAGAAAGCTTATAATATTGCTGAAATTGCCAGCCCTGCATAAATGCTCTGCACAGTTTTGTTGACTAAGAAAATGTATTTTGGCTCTTTACAATCAATATGAACTATTTATTTTAGAGTAATATAGGATGGATTTTGATAAAACAATAAAAGATTAAAAGCAAAAAGATAGGTTTGCAAGTTCCAGAGGATAAAAGATCAAACCAAAAGTTATAAACCTCCTTCATAGGGTCGTTCCTGTTGCTGTGGGGTTAGGCTGAGCTCATGCCTCCCTGTAGCCTGGGCACGGGTCTGGCAGGCCTTCTGGCCAGCTGGCATCTTGCTTGGTGCAATCCCACTGTACATGGAGCTGTAGACACCATCTTGGCTCTTTGGAACCAGGGCTGCACTATAACTCAGAGCCTGGCTGGCATGGCAGGGATGGAGCCCCTTTGGTCATGGCTTTCCATGCCCACCTAAATGTGCCCAGACTGTCAGCGCTAGTGCCAGCCTGCTGACTGTGTCCCTAGCTGCAGTCAAGCGTCCTGGCCCTGGTGCACACCAGAGGCAGACAAAGCACCAGCATTTGCTGGTGTGTTTAGCAAGGTTCCCTGGGCTGGGATGTTATATTCCTGTGTAGTTGCAAGGAAGAGTTGGTTTTTGCATGGTGTCTTTGGACTTGGGGATAATGTACTACCTAGACCAGTTTGCTGGCCTGTGTCTCCTTTCTCAGGAGATTGCTCTTTCTACCATGGGTTATTCTTCCAGTAGGTATCCCTTTTATGCCAGATTGTGGTAGCCTTTCACATCCACCTTCCAAAGTCTGGAAGCCTGCAGGGGAAATTAGAG
>NW_010305265.1:18291-20784 GCF_000700745.2 Antrostomus carolinensis | reverse complement strand
TATTTGTAGTTTAATTCATTTGGTGATCTTTTAGATCTTGTTCCAGATCTGAAATTAGTCCTTTGATACCTGTTAACAAATGTGGCTGTATCCATTTACTTAGCTATCTGCCTCAACACAGACAAGCAACGTAGTGAGTCAGAGACACTTACACATCTGCTATGTTATCTGAATGAAATTAAATAAGAGCTACAGGGAGGGGGAACAGCTCAAGCTTTTTTAATTCCCCTTTTTGAGATCATAATTGAATTTCTAATATCTTAAAGTTTATTTAAACCTTTAAGTATTTGTCCAATACTTGCATTTTTCCCTACCTTCAGCATTCTCTTTATAAGTTTTAATATTTACAAATCCCATTCAACTTCAGCTTCAACATAAATAATTCCATCCAGGACTGTAATTGCACATGTCCACATGTGCACAACCAAAAAAAAAGTCTATATGCATCTCTATCTTAATATATATTATATACATGTACCTCTTTTAATTTTGCACCAGCATATTCCAAGTTTAATCATTGACACTCCTGAAAAGGCAGGTTCAGGTCTCATAAAACTGAAGCATTCTATTGATGCCCCAAAACAACTCTTTATCAGATGATCTCAGGTACTATGGTGGCTGTCAATAGATATTTTTTTGGAGTAGGAAAGTGCAATACAGATAAGGAAAATGAAGGTGATTAATAAAATCATTCAGCAATTTTCATCTTCAATATTGTTTTTTTCATAGGGAGACTTTAGTCATTTTTGTATTGCAAAAAAGAAAAGGGAGAAAGACATGAGTAACTGTCTAAACACCAAGTCAACTGCAGACTCAAAGGAAAAAAAAACTTTCTTGTTCCTAATTTCCAGCTTCATGCTTAAATACTGAGACACAACTACAGGGTAACTTCCTTCCTCTTGAAATTATTCTAGGAGCAAAGGAATCTCTACCTGTAACCAGGAAGAATATCAGACCTTCAGGTTCAAAACCCAAAATCCAATATCTTCTTGCAGACTCTCAGGGCCAATACTGAGTATTTATGAGAGCTTGGTTTCTTGCCTGTTATTCACAACCAGGGACCTGGGCTAAAGGCTGCGATTATTACCGATTACAATACCTAGCAAAACAAAAAGAAATTCATATATGATGTTTTCTGAGGAACTGAAACTGTACAAATATGTTTTCTAAGTAAAAAAAAAAGCTACTTACAACTTACACGTGGACTGCTAAATTGCATCACATTTATATGAAGCACATAACCAATTTCACTTGAAGACACAGATTGGTTTGATAAGTTTCATAATTCCCATATATTAATCTTTAAGCTTAAAAATTTTAAACTACTGCAAAAGCAAAAACTCCTTCCTCTTTTACTATCAATTATACTCTTCAAAATTTTGGATGCACATATGGAACTTACAGCTATGGATTTTTAAATTAAGAACGTTGTATAATGTTCAGATAAACAAACTAGAAATTCCTGCTAAGCCCTATGACTGAGGCACTGATACCAACTGCAAGAGATAATTTCAGGAAGACTTCCACTAGAAGAATTCTCTAAAAATTCTGAAAATTTTTCTTCTAGTAAATACATATTGCAATAGATTCAGAAACAAGATTCTTCCCTGAAGTGCTACAGCACGAGATCTCAACAATTCCCTGAACACAGTCTGATCTAATTGGGAACTCTGCTACCAAAAATCTCAGCTCGCTCTTTATCCATTTCCTCTCTCCTACACCATCTCATTAAAGTGATTATTCATGAAAACCGTGGAAGACATTGTTTGGTTATTTATAATAAGGGTAGCAGAGTCTGTTTATAATTGTTTGTAAACATATATTCATAATAATTTTGCTCAGAAGCACAAAGCTGAAATGTTTTTGTCAGCACTTGTCCTCCCTGCTTTCCCAGTTCTCCCTCCATCAACACAGAACTGGGATAGTTCCAACACTTACACTCATCACAAATTTAAGGTACTTTTTTGTAGCAGAATTTACTTCTCACTTAACATTAAACCCTTAAGGTATGGAATCTGCAAACTAAAAGTAAGTTACAGTACTGGTTTTCAACTTTCAGAAATACTCTTTACACACTGAGGAAACACTGGAGGAGTCTAAGCCTCCATGCTTACCAACACGTCCTCAGGCTGTGAAAAACTGCAAGTCTGGATATTATATCATCTACTAATAACCCTGATGGTGCTACTAGATAGTGAGAGGCTCTCAAAAACAAAATCAGAAAGAAATAAGTTTGAATGAGAAGGGGTAGGCAAATTAAAACAAAAATCTCTTAGTTGCTTGTATTTCTTATTATCAACTTCCACCTTTCCCAAAATCCTCTTTAGTTTTCAGATAAAAGCAAAAATAACACCATAAATCATGAAGACAAAAATGAAATTCTAAATGCTTATTTGTGCCAGCTACTAAAAACAGACCTAAGCTGATTCACCTCCAACTCACACTAAATTTCAGCTTCTTTGCAGAGTATACAGGTTGCTTACTTCTCATCAA
>NW_010305265.1:5236-18262 GCF_000700745.2 Antrostomus carolinensis | reverse complement strand
AAAAAGATATATGAAATACCACAAAGTAGTGCAAAGATCATCCTAGTAGGATGACAGTTTATCAGGCCATCTTAACATGTTTGAAGTAGCAAACTCCTGCTAATTGCTAATCGGCGATTCCAAAATGCTTTAGGCAATAATATAATTATGAAACACTATGATAGCATTCCTTGTTGAATGAGAGAGGAAGAGAAAACTTTCAGCACATCTAGTACACCAAAAACTGATAAACAAAAGTGACCAGCATATTAGGAGCCTAATACTCTTTTTAAATATCAGAAGTCATGAAGAGTTCAAATCTCCTTCATATCTCAAAGACATCAACAAAATCAAATCAAAGCTACACAGCACATGAAACCCCTTCAAGTTGCACGAATAAACTATGTCATTTTGTCGTCTGGTGTAGGGGAGAGGGAGGGAGAATGTGGGGGAACACAAAGCAGCAAAAGCTCTTTTCTGTCCTAGTCGTAGTGGCAGATGAAAAAGCCAGCAAGAGCAGAGTGTTTGCAGGACGATTAAAAAAAAAGCAAAAGACACTAAAAAAAACCCCACCAAACCAAAAAATCCCCAAACCACAAATATCTTATGTGTTAAGGTCATTAATAAAATGAGATTTTTACAGTTCACTGTTTTAAAGTTAATGCTTCCTGGAGATACTTAAACAAAATTAACTTAAAAGAAATATACTTAACATTAGCACCTTTACCGAGTAAGAGATTCCCAGTATCACAATCCCTTCACCTTCCCAGAAACTTTCTAGTGCATTTAAATAGCATCAAGGGGCAGAGAGGAAGCATATTTTTCTGGGGCTAAATTCAAAGAAGGCTTTTAGAGGACACTGTGTCCTGTGATTAACTTCTCTTACATACATACTTGTCACTTCTTGTAAGAAATCCAGACAGGGTCGGCTACTTCCAGAAATACTTATTGAAACAGCCAGTGGGGTCTGTCCTTCATAGTTCCTTGTGTTAGTGTCTGCTCCGTAATTATACAACATTTGTGCACAAAGCACATCATCTCTAAGAGCAGACAAGTGTAAGGGTGTCTGTCCATCTTCCAAGCGACCCAAGTTTGTATCCGCCCCTCTCTGAAGGAACATTCGGCAGTAAGAGTGATTGCTTTTGATCACAGCGTATCGTAACAGGAAACCATTTTGAATGTCGATGTTGGCATTGTGATCCAGCAGGATTTTCACACAGCTTGACCTCTCTCGGATAATGGCCAGCTGAAGCGGCGTTGTACCTTTATCACTGAGCGGATCAACCTCAGCCTTGAACTCCAACAGGAGCCTGACAAATGAGTCTCTGCCATAGTGAGCTGCTACATGCAGGGGAGTCCAACCATCGTTGCTCTTTGCATTAATAATGTCACTTCTATATTCAGATTCCAACATCAAGCGTGCAATCCTCGCTCGGCCATGCATGGCTGCATAATGTAGAGCAGTGAAGCCTCCAATTAAGTCCTTAACTGTGGGATCAGCTGAAGTTAAAATAAAATTAAAAAAACAAAAAATAATTAGAAGGCATTAGAGTAATCCAGTGCTGCAAAAAAAATAATAATAAAAAGGTTGAATATTAGTCTTTTCAGGCATAGCATGAGAGGATTTCTTTGTGCTTCAAATTAATTCTTGCTTTCATGAACATGCCATTTTTAAGAAAAAGTTAAATTATATTTAAGTTAAGAGTTACACACACAAAAAAGACTTTTTCTTTCATATACATATGTTTCCATTTGACAAATAGTTTTCCACATCTTCCTAGCACTCTTAGGCTAATTGCTCAAATCTCTCTGTCCATCCAGTTTTCCTCCAGCTCTACAATATTGCATTTCTTTCTCAATATTCAACTTTTTTTTTTTATTTTCCCTTGTGTTGCTTCTTGGTCTTAAAGAGAAGCATGTGTAGAAACATCTGCTGTCCCACATTGCGGATGTTTTGTGGTCTGGCAGCATTGTATTGTTTTTAGGGTGTAATACTGTATTAGGTAAAATGTTTCTCTGTGGTCTGCAGGATTTCCAAAGCCTGTAGGATACATGTTATTTTAGATTATCTTGATAAAGTCTGTTATTATAGATGATGAATCTGTTCTGAATTTAGAGTTTTACAAAAATTTAAGATTTGACAAGAATGTAAGCATCCACTTATGGAAGGAGTCAGGAAAAAATGTCAGTGCAGAATAAAAGTGATTACACAGATCCCTTCCCCACCAACACAGCACAAAAACTCAGTCTGATTTATGAATTTAAAAATTAAAATAATCAAATCAACGTACTTAAATTGATTTCCTCAGGACATCCAAACTTGTAAAGCAAGTGACATTCCTGTGTACCAAATTAATTACCAAAGGAAAGGTGCCTGCCTCGTTACCGTTTCTCAGCTAGAGAACAAGCCAGGCTGCGAGGTTTCTCCTTCCACCATCCGTAGCTGCTGCTTGTCAGATGCTAAAAGGTACAAACTACATTTTGGAGAAGTTTGAGGCACTTTCCTGACCTCAGTCTCCTAGCTGGTAAAGAGAGATAACTATCTGCACAAGGTACTAGCCTTTAAGTTGACATGTTTTCAATACTCCTGTGCATCTATTGAAACAACTGCTGGGGTCTGTCATTCCCAGTTGCTTGTGTTGTTGTTTGCCCTGCAATCATACAACATCTGTGCACAAAGCACATCATCTCTAAGTGCAGACAAGCACAAGGGTGTCTGCCCACCATCCATAATCTTGAAAGGCCTGTCCCTGCATACTGGCACATTGGATTAATTTTAATTTCTTCATCTATACTGCATTTAGAAGGAAAGTAGCAGTGGTCTGGGGACAGCAGGAGGGAAGGAGAAAAAGAAATAATAATAAAAAAAAAAAAGAATAGGACATTGTGACCATGCAGGTTTGGAACAAACCTGACTGAAGGCTGTGAACACCCAATGCTCACACACATTGCCCTCCTGTACCTCATAGAGAGGGCAGAGTTTTCTGCTCAGTTGCCATCACACTCAAACAGAAAAAGGGAAGAGGGTGGAAGACACCAATTTGCATCTCAAAATTCAGACCTGCTTTAAGTTAAGTTCACAATACAATATAAACTGGAAGCTAATTTAGCCTGAACACATCTGAACACACAAAGGTACTAACACAACAGCAATAAACTTCCCAATATAGACCTACTCTGACCATATCCAGATAACACACTGAGATAGATGTCACACCAAAATAAAAGGACTGGCAAGAAGGAGTACAGAATACACCTGCAAAGGTGATCCAGCAGCTTTATGGATTTTTTTTAAAATGTAAAGTGAAGACTGAGGGGAGGGAGGAAAAACAAACAAAAATCCAACATACAAACTAATGCAGCCTGACTACATAGAGAAACCAAGTGTGAGAACTGCCTCTAGTGTATAGAATAGGAACCTAGAAATAAGGAGAGAAAAGTGTAAAGGGAAAGTTTAGTCCCTTAGTAGTGACAGCCTGCCTAGCCACTGTGAAAAGCAGAAGTTTCAAAGCTCTGTAAAGTTACACTAACCTGAGTTAAAGTAATTGATGAAGCATCCACAGGTTGGCAGGAAAATGAAGTCAGTGACTGACTAGGTGGTTCCTAACCTGCACTAAGACAATGCCCAATATATAGTAAAGAATCAGTACAACCCACAAAGTCATTAAAGACAAAGATACTATTTCAAAGTGATGTTTGCTGCTCCCAGGGTCTCTCTCTTCACATTGCTCAGACTACTCTAGATTATCCACTGGCTGGTGATAAATCAAATGAGTAACACAAGCATGAGAATTAAGATGCAGAAGGATGATACATTTTGAGAGGCAGAATTAGGGAGAAAGATGGACATAATGGAAAGGAGACAGCAGCAGCCAGGGCCATTTTCCACAAAAAGCATTAAAAAAAAAATATTCATGTCGTGCCTTCTCTCTTCCATGCTGTGTAGGACATGCAAGTCAATTATATCTACCCCCCAGCTGAGGTGCAGGATATTGCCACTAGCTTGTTTAGTCTATGCTATTTCCAAATTCAGTCAGATATGCCCCAACTTTTGTGTGTGCATCTGTATGCATTTTAATACAAGTTGTAATCCAAACCCAACAATTTTACTTGCATTATAAGGATGACTTTTACCTATGGTCTTAGGTACCTTTCTGTGCTTTCCTTCCTCCCAAAATTTCATTGCTTTTGACCACTAAAGTGAAGCAGAAAAATACTAAGTCATGTAAGAGAAGTGTCTCAACAAGAATAGGAAAAAAAGTCTCTCAGTTGGACAATCAAGCAACACAAACAATAAATCTCCCAAAAGTAAGCCCGGCAGCAAAACCTCATGATAAAAATACTGTAATTCCTGTTAAGATTATGAACTAATAGTACCAGTCTCCCCCTTGATTAGGGAAACAATTTTAACAAGACCAAAACATTACTTGTTGCTATTCAGTCAATGTTTTGCTGCCATCTCCAGGAAAACTTTTGAACTTCACAAGGGCTTTTAGCAGAAGTTGTACCAATTTCCATTCGTTCAGTCCCCCTGTTAGTAAAAGTAATGCTACAAAGCTGATGTTGTCTCAAGAACTTGGATTGTTGTGGGAATTTTTGTTTGTTTGTTTTTTAAAAGGCTTTAGTATTGGTATCATGCTGTTAAGTAACTCTCTTCCCCTGGAACACAAGCAAGGTAAAATGAATTTGGAAAGAATTCTCTTAGCTTACCTTTCAGAATCTGCAGAGGGGTAAAAAAAAAAAAGCACCTGGTACAAATGTACTTAACTAGGAAGGGATGAAGCCAGCACTTGCCACCATCTCTATCTTACCTCCATCCTGACTGTCAAACAATTATAGTTATTTCTTGTTAAGCTTCCCATTAATTTGGGGAGAGTAGAATCTAGAAATACAAACAGCTGCATTTGGTCACTTCTAATGTTCTTAAATACAAGACATAATATGGTGCTATAAATCTTGAACTGCCTATCAAGGGTACCAAATTACTGCAATTAATTTCATTTGAGAGTGAAAATCTGCAACACAATGATATTCAGATTATTTCATGTCAAGGGTGGGCACCTAAACTCATTTGAACTCTGCTGTTGATGAGACACTTTTCATATTGTAATCTAGAGGATATGCAGATGACTAAACACGTGCCTAATACTTTAGAGTTTCAATTTACAGCTCAGTGGGGCAGTTTTGCTTTCATGACATCTTCATTGGGTCACTCTATCACAGTCTAATTTGGGAAGCCAAAAAAAGCAATGCTTCTGGCTTCGGAAAGTACTTTATTTCAAGCTTGCTTCCCTCGACTAGGGCTTAATTCTGACCACAAGGTTTAGAAACACGGCTACATAAACCTTCTGTTTTGAATTTTCCAGGACAACACTGATATAAAAGGCAGGAAAGCATTGCTGTTCAAACACAGAAACACTTTATGAGCTGGTTTAGGGGGATGAACATTTGGCATCCTCTAGTTTCTCCCAGATTCTGTGTCACCTTACTAAAATTTAGATACCTTGTAGCCAAGACTAAAAATAATTAAATATATCTGTTTGGCTACTTCCTTCTGTTACTCTTTAATTTCTAAAAGCTTTAGTGAATCATTTCTTTACTTTAATACAAGTAACCAGAAACTGTCCTGCTCAAGAGAAGATATTACCAAGGGGAGGCAAACAACTACACACTTTCAAGACTTTAGCTGATTGTAACATTAAGAGTGGTGGATGGGGATTAATAAAATACAGTTCTTGTCCAGCCTTGGATTGTCTGTCTCAATACGTCATTTTGAAAGAAAAAAAGTACACTAAAGGGGGAAAAAAAAGGTTTGTTACACAAAAATTCAAGATTACTGAAAACTACACTCCCTATTTTTGTGTTGCTTTCCTGTTGAGTTTTGTAATTCTAGATTGTTTCTATGGATGGAAAGAGCTGGCTTCATAGAATCTGCACTTTATTAAAATGAGACAAATACACTAAGAAAGTCAAATTCACTATTTTTCATTAATACTAAGCTTCTCCATAGTTCTGATCAACTTTCTGCATTTCATCACTTGCTAAAGAATATTTGTTATCCAACCTACTCCCTCTGTATCTAGTTGGTATTTCTGCTGGCTTCGTCCTTTAGTCTGGATTGGTTTTTAATGCATTTTCCCCATCTATCTGTGTCTCCTTGCTCAGCAGATAATAAAAAGCTTCCTCCTGTTCCTCCACTCAAATCAGCCAATCTGCATGCACAGTGCTGTCTTCTGGCTTTTTTTACTGGTGAGCAATGATGGGAGAGAAGAAAAAAAAACAAAAGCAGGAGGTGGCCAGGTCATGACTCTCATAAGAAGCTACTTTTTATTTCCAGGTCAGTGACCAGATTCCTTCTCAGCCTTTATTAGCCAAAATCCATCTCCATCCCACTACCATGCAAGACTAGGTCAGCAGTCTTCCAGCACCTCAGATCTGAGGCACAGCACTCTACCCTCAGCAACAGCCCAGCCTGGTTTTCTCATTCCTGTACTATGAAAATACTTCCAGCTCTGCTAAGCTTCACCACCCCTCTAGACAGCCACAACTGTCACCAGATGTCCCTTCCTTCCCACTAACATCTCAGTTCCCTTTTTCTTCCAGAACTCCATCCACTCCCTCTCGCTATCTTCTTTATTACTAATATATAGTCAGTTCAATACTTTGTTTACCAAAAGATTCACACCAGAAAATTACTTTCCCCTTCACCCCAATATCATTTTGATCCATGGGGATTAAGCTCCCACTTCAAAATAATCCACTTCTTTAGAAGGAGGAAGGTGAAGACTGTGTGAAGAAAGATGGACAGAAACCTCTCACTAATGAGGCAGGTATGATTAACGTGGCTTTTAAGAGTCATCTCATTCACTGCTTACTAGCTCATTTGTGACATGATTATGTTTTAAATACTCATTATTTTTTATGCTTCTGTTTTGAGGGAAAACAAGGCAAGGCACAAATCAGTGCCAATTTTCTGAAGTGAGGCTCAGCTACAGGAAAGCTGTCGTAGATGACTAACCCTCACACTATTTGTTACTCAACTTTCTAGCCCTGGTGATTAAACGCTACACTGCTTCCAGAACAAGGATGTTTCATTACAGGCAGTTTTTAGGAGCCATCAGATTCAGCTGGTACTTCATAAAGGAAAGAGAAACGACAAAAATAAAAACAAAACACTGCATCAGCAGCTATTTAATATCAAAATCTATACAATGAAGATACGTAGGAATACATAAGGGTGGTTTGTGGGGTTTTTTTTAGATCTTCAAGCTTACAGAGTTAAACACAACATATTTCATAATAGGTATATCAACAGGTTGTATTTTACTACGGCTCTTCAGGAACATACCACTAATTGCATAAATACCACAGCCTATTAATGCCATTCAATTTTAAGGGTGATCCATACATCTGACAAATACTGAAATACGCAGAAGGGGCCCATATGGCCTCATACATAAAGCATCAAAAAGATAATTTCAGTTTCCTTAGGACTGAAAACATCTTAGTTCATAATTCATTTGATAAGAACAGTGCTAGAATAGAGGATGCTATCCTTTAAGAGCATGAATCAGAATGTGGAGAATACCAATTTTTATTTTTCCTTTCCAGTATTACATTAAAAGATTAAAACTATCCATTTCTAAAACTTTTAGGTGGCCTTGAAACAAGATATAGAAAAAAAATTAATAATAAAAAATTCTGACTACCATTTGAGGGGTAATCAAGTATATCACTTAAACCAACAAAACTCAATCGGTTCTTGAAATCAAGCTTCACTATGGATGGATACAGGAGAGGTGTAAACTCAACTGGACTAGCTGACACTAGAGTCCTTGCACAAAGAGTACTGTTTTCATGAAGTTTAGCAGACTGTGTTAAAGCCTCCATGGAAACTTAGTCTTTAAGGAGACTTGTTAACTTGCTCGAGAATTATGAAACAAACCTCCTTCACATTTCGATTCTAGTACCTGCCTTCCTCTAATAATACCCCCTAACAGAGAAGAAAAGCCTATAGCAAGTGCTGTGAGTGCATTTAATTTTATAATGAGCCCTTCTGCCCTATTTTCATAATGCTTATTCATTCTTTTAACAATTCCCAGGCAATTCTGTTGGGAGGGAAAAAAAAAAAAAGGAGTAAGGTATTAAGATATAAAGCTAATCTATTACCTCATTCACAGAGTATGCATCAGAAAGAAACAGAGATGAAGTACTAATCCAAGAAAGAAAGAAAAATAGATTAAAAAAAACCAAAATCAGAAGTAGGCATCAGCACTGATAATTAACCAGTGCTGGAAATCCCTGCAATGGAAACTGAGATACAGAGCTGCAAGATGAGTATCAAGATTTTTCTTTCTAGGAAACTCACCTCCATGTTCAAGAAAAACACGGACACATCTCTCGTTCCCTCTTGCTGCAGAGAAATGAAGCAAAGTCCAACCATTGGCATCTCGACCATTTGGAGAATATCCCTGCTCCAGCATCTTGCGCACGGTGTGAACATCGCCAGCAGCAACTGCAGCCTGAATCTGCAACTCTTCCTGTAGTTCAGGGTTTCTCCGACAGTGATGGTGTAACATCCTAGCTGAATCTGGCTTTTACTGAAGCGTCATGAGGTCACACTCGTCACCTTCAATCAATATAAAGCATGAATAATTTAAGATTGGAACCAGTAAAGAGATATCTAGAAAAAAAAAAGTCAGTGCTAATGAAAAGCAATGCTAAGATTCACTCTCTATATGCAAAGTCATCTTATAAATAGGATAAAAACCGAACAATCTCACTGTTGCTAGCAAAATCAGAGTACGTGGTTCACATCACTGAACTGCAAAAGAAAAGGACACTTACACATTATAAATAGTAAACAATTTCTTCAGAAATGCCAGCATCAAACAATAGTCCACAACTGAAGCACCTAAGCAATAAGCAAAATGAAAAATCTCCAGAAACCAATATTCATTTAAAAAATCACAACACAGTTAACACCACTAACTCCAGAGACACAGGTTAAACAGATCATCTAAACTGTTGCATGAAACAGCACTGCACTGCCAGAGCAACTGAACTATGATTGCTTTTTTCCTAGAAATGTATCACCTCTAAGCTTCAGTGAAAATATTTTCATCTTACTAATATAATCTTTTCCTGTGACCTACAGCATATGAATATTAGTAACACTAATGTTCAAACTGAAAACTTTAATTTTCTTTTTTTCTTTTCCTCCTTTCCTTTCCTTTTTTTTTGTTTAAATTACAGTCTACTATCTGTATTTTGGCTTGTGGACATATTTATTAGTACATAAAGACTGCCAATACCTCTATATTCCAAAAATCAAACACAAAGATGATAATATAGAAGACCCAAAAACACATAAGTGCAGTTAATACGGCCATGTCAAACACCAGGAGAACATATACCAGAACAATTAAAGTTATAATTACTTGAATATACAATTCAAGTGTGTAAGAGAGCTGTGCCAAAAGGCTAAAACAGCCACTCTAAAAGAGCCTAGACACAAGAATACATTGCGAAAGAAAGAAGTGCTGTACTCCATGCTCTGTTTGGAAAGTACTCATCTGCAATTCTACTTGCTACCCAGCTGGGGACAAGGAAAAAATAATATACAGGTATTTAGGCATTTCTTCCACAATATATGAAGTCTGTTAAGTGTTTACACTTTCACATACATTGCAAATCATATCCCATTAACAGGTATTCCTAGAATGGAAAGGGATATCAGAAGAAAGAATAAAAGCAGGGTATTAGCAAGGTAAAGCTGAGCAATAGGAGTCACAGAAAATATTCAAGAACTGTTGCAATGGATATTAACACAAAACTAGAAGATAAAAAAGAGGAAGAAAAAATTATTTAGACTCCTGTGAACTTAATCAAGATTGAAGTAGAAGGAAAAAATTCTAAAGATGAAAATTAATTTTAAGCAAAACTTAAAATTTACAGCAACCTTGTTTTATCAGGATGTCAACACACATCACCTAAACCTTCTTCTACGTAAATATCATAAGGATTTCCAGAACCTCATGATTCATAAGTCATTCAAAAGACAATGCAATCAGCTCCCAATATCCCACTGGGTACTTGTTTCCCTGTGATCCAGATACACACACAAGAGAAAAGTGAAAACATCAGTCACTGCCATCTTTCCAGATAAAGGTACAGATGTTTATTCACTCACCTATAACCTAATTGTGCCCCTTGCAAAGAAGTTATTTATCTGCTTCTTGGAGAGAGATATACAATCAGAATTAACAGGTAGCTACAATGACCCTACTTACATTGGAAATGTGGAACAGACAGCAAATGCCTGGCTGATATTTAGAAATGCTTCAACTTACCATTTATGGCAACAACCCCTATTTCAGCACAGAGCTGTGAAAAAGACTTTTTAGCTCAATAGGTGATATGTGACTTTGTTCCTGGCTTTGTTTTGGTTTTTAGTATGAATTCCATTATCTGACACCGGAAGAAAAGGGGATTTACAAACTGGCAACTGCTAACACAGTAGTTCAGCTTTTGCAGCATATTCCAAAAATCAAACTTGGTTAATCTGATGATAATGGAAGCATTTCTATTGACTTTAATAAGCTTTTGCTAAGCTCTTTTCTAAACTCCAATTAGCACTTCAGAGCATGCTCACCTATAAGACAGTGAGCTTGACTTCATTCTAGATCACACCACTAATAGTACTGCTAATGAAATTCCAACCACAAGAACAAGATCTTTCCTTGGATTTACAGGTGAAAACTGATAGTAGAACCTGACTGGTAAGCACAAGCCAGGGGAAGATCCTTACAAAAAAATTTTAAAAAATAAAATCAAATCAGAGCTTGCCCCTTTAGCCCTTCTTTCTCCATGTGTTCAAAAACAGGATATAAAAACTTTTCTCTCAAACTGAGAATATCTGATCAAAAGTTAATATAAACAAACTTTCTACTGCCATATCCATAGCCCCTTCTTGTAAAGGACTAAGACATGCAGGATTTCATGTGATCCTGAAAATGAAGGTCAAACTAGTCGCTCAAAAATGCTACAGAAAGAGACAAGATGACTACACAGATGAAGAGAAATGGGATTTTTCATTTACGGGGACAGCAATATCCCCCTTTACAAATATCTATGAAGACAGTTGGTTAAGAAAAAGCAAAGCTCTTTCTATCACACTTCTCAGCTGGTGGGTATATTTGTAATGCAGCATTATAAAAAGTTGGCACCAGCCCCATATGTTGCATGTGACTAGCAGAGCTTATTCAAATGAGCTAGTACTAAAGTACATAAGTACTAAAACATACAAAGCAGAAGACAAAGTCAGGCACAAGCAGCTCCTTTTATCACTTGCGCAGTTTCTGTAAATATCGACGCTTTTACTTCACCCCTATGGCAAGCAATGAAATTCAAATTACAAGAATACTTCACTGTAACATTAAAGGTTTCAGGATAGTTCTTAGGTACACACCAGCTTCGAAAACATTTTCACTTCTGCTCCACAGATCATTTAAAATTCTTGTTTGCAAATCCCCATTTCTATCATCAATCTTTGGAGAAGGAAAGGAAGACTACTGGAAGTCATTAGCCATTTGGCACTTAACATTTAATGTTTTGCAACTGTAATCAATCTCATTCAGAACTTAGTATGCATTTGTATTGCTACATATGGGCTTTCTCTGTGCAATTAAAAGAAAAGAAATTAAGTAAAGAGGGGAAAAAAAAAAGCACCTATACATTCTTGGTTGTAATGATTGTACAGTGCCATGAAAATGGTGGACAACAACAACTACTTAATTGGTTTTGCAAGTACAACAGGATAAATTAAATGTGTTCCTGATTTACCTTATAAGAAGTTGTCACTCTTTGATGGATGTCCCACTCTTCATTGTCTTCACTATTCATAATCTTGGGTGCCCATGTGTGTCAAAACCTGCTACCCCTTAAAAAAAAAAAAAATAAAGGTTATTTCTTTTGTAAAATAAAGTTGCAAAGAATAAAAGTGAGAGGTCTACTGATTTTTTTACTTTGTATTTATGTTAGAATGCTACATTTTAATGCAGTTATGCCAGAAAAGGCCCTGAAGTGTTTGGGGTGGGGAGAGTTTGCTTCTGCCAGATGAGGAAAAGGCTACAGAGAATATTTTATGGAAGACAAGAGAAACATGAGATGTGCTTCCTCTCTGGAGTAAACCTTCAAAAAATGGTCTAAACTCTTCTTTAAGGATTACATCTAACTGCTCCTGCCATGGAACAAGAATGGATGCAAAGGTTACAGTAGGTATTTCTGCCTGACTGCTCAACATCTCCCTGTGGGAGTCAGATGCCAAGAAAAACTTTCAAGATGCATTTAGTTCCTCCCAACCCATTTTTGTGGGGTTTTTTGTTTGATTTTTTTTTTTTAAATCTCCATCCCATCTATGCTTCCCTATCTAAAGAATAAAACCAACAGAGCACTGACTTCTCTGTTCTTCAAATGGACTTCTAGAGCTGCCAGACAGTTGTCCCTCCCTCACGTGATGGATCAGGCTAACACACGCTGCATTTCACAAACAGGTCTAGATACCTTCACAACACAAGCAATACCAGCACCTCAAAAACCTTCACCCTCTTCTTCATACATAAAAAAATACCCTTTTAGTATAAAATTTTACTGAACAGCAGTTACAATCCAGTTTCCTCCTTCAGACTAGCCCCCCCTTATCCTCTCTCATCATCTGCAGTTAACAGGATCAATCCCAACGTCTGACCGTATCTCAAAGCACTGCTGAGAGCCCATACTCATCAATGTTATTTCATTAATTCTTTGGACACCTCTATCTGACCTTTTGTTGGCTTTGGCTGTAAGCTTCTCATGACAGGACCCCTTATCATGTGTGAGCACTGCAATAATACAATCAATAATAAAAGTATTAATTATTTCATTCTATAGCAGATCACAAAAAAAAATAACTGTGACTTGTTTCTTCATAGAATCACAGACTGGTTTGGATTGGAAGGGACCTTAAAGCTCATCCAGTTCCAACCCCCCTGCCAGCAGCAGGGGCAC
>NW_010305265.1:0-5055 GCF_000700745.2 Antrostomus carolinensis | reverse complement strand
AAGCCCCCTCCAGCCTGGCCTCAAACACTTCCAGGGAGGGGGCATCCACAACTTCCTTGGGCAACCTACCTTTTCTTCTGCAAATGAGTTGCACCAGAACAACGACATGAACTGTGCAGCTTTCAGCTTAAGTTAAAACTTCTGTCACTTAATGCAACATGAAATCTTGCTTTCCCAATGATAGCTCGGAAGAGGAGGATAAAAAAAAAAAAGGCTCTCTTCATCCCTCTTATGCACTTTTTCCAAGAGCTTGGCTTCCCAAGACAAAACATACAAGGTCTGCAGATATACTCACAGCCCTGAACAAAACTGCACTGCCATGACCTAATTTGATCACATTTCTAGCCTTGTTTTCTTGCATAGATGATCAGTCGTTAGCTCACCTTTTTTTTTTTTTTAATTTTTGCATGATTTTCACTTTAAAACCCACACATTTTTTATTAGCTGATGCAAATGAGAATTGCACTGACTTCACAGACTACAGACAAGGTAACAGATTGCTCCACTAAAAAAGTAACAAGCTTTTTTTCCCCCCAAAGGAAAATTAGCTGCATATGGCAAGAGTAAGATCTGCAACTTTAATGAAAAGAAGTCATATTTAGTTAAAGTAAAGCTCACTCACTCAATGACTTAACAAAGTTTGCTTAAAACACTAATAATTGCAGAAGAAGTAGCACAGTAAATAAAAAAAAAAAATAAGACAAACATCCTCATTATCTATTGATAATGTCTCATGTTGTCAAAGAGATCTTAAGACTTTTCTACACAAATGTGTCACTTCATTAAAGTCACTGCAAACACCATGTGGAAAATTAATTCCAATATATCTATATACTTCAAAAAAGTTCAAGGTTGGTACTAAAAGCAAGACCTTATAATTCAGTATTTTGCTCATTCAGATGACCTAATAGATAGACATGATTCCTAAACTCTAAGATTACACATCCAAGAGCAGAATAAAGACCAAAATTTACTGATGTTAACCTAACTCTATATAAAAGTGTAGCATTACACATGACATTTAATACTAGCATAGACCTAATCAGTGTAGATCCAAGTTGTCTGTGGTTGAAGTATTCCAAGACATTTAAATGGAAAAAAAAAAATAAAAGCCCTGTGGAATAAGGATAATCACATTAGCATTCATTATTCTCACAACCCACTTCTCCCACCCATTTCAAAACTCAAACAAGTTAAATGTGTTCTCACGCAAATGGCATTTTAAAAATGGTCAATGTGTGTCTGACAAAGAAACTAACCGCGACTAGCATCTTAGCTTCCTACTTCAGGAGCTCTTCAGACAAAAGAGGAAGGCAAACAGTCGTGTTATTATTTGTGTCCTTGTATCACAGTTATAAAGTTTGCAAATAACATGTGAAATATTAAAATTTCACAGGGCCTTATAAGCTTGAATATATTTTCTGCTAGATGTTCTAGGCTACATCCCAGACAGACATCAAGCGAGGTATCCAAGCGGCTGAGATGAAAATCACCAAGCAACACATGTGAATTGCTGGGTCTGAAAGCAATGAGTTAACAGTGCCTGAATCCAAAACATGACAGAGGAGCTGCTACTTCAAAGGAAAGAAGCCTTCACTCTTCATAAGCAGTCATTAAAAGTTACACATTTCTCATCAGAGCTTCTGTAATGCCACCTCATAGCTTGGACATACTAAATTTAAAATAACTAGAAGAGTTCACCTAGAAGTGCTCCATCATCTTCAAGCGTTTCTAGTCCTGTATGATGCTGACTGGTGGTGTTACACACTCATAAGCAGCTGTTGTTACATTCTGCAGGTGGCTGAAACTGAAGTACAGAGGTATCATTTTACCCACTATGATCCATTTCACATTGTGAGCTCTGACTTTTGGGCCTGATGGAGAATTAGTGAAATCACCCAGCTCAAGTCACGTCAGATCTACAAACCAGAGAGCAAAAGAAGAGACCTCACCTTGAGAAAACACTGGTAACGCATCAGCTCTTCACCACCCAAAAGATTTCCAGCTGTACATTAGCAACCTTAACAAGCAGAGCCCAGTGAAGAAAACACTGCAAACCCTTCAAAACCAAGGGCCTCAATGCTACAGCTGAAGCCTTACGGATCTTTTTCAGGAGAGAATCTGCATCAGGTTCACACAGCCACAACTCTCCTCCCTCAAGATGTGCGCTGACAAACCGCAGGGAGCCTGTGCTCCGCAGCCTGCTTGGAGATCCTCCTGCACCAAGCACAAAACACAACCTCTCTTCTAACTTACAGTGGTGCTGTCACTGAGTTTTCAACAGTGAAAGTCAGATGAAAGCTGAGCCTTCAAAGTAATAATTCAGAGCAAGTGTTAACGTATAAGATTTATGTATTTTAACACGACTTGCTACCATTAAAGAACCCAAACACCAACATTTCATAGACTGACAGAAGCAGACAACAATGGCTAGTTCAAACCACGTGCAAGTGGTCACTACAGCCCTAATACTGGTAGCACAACTGACAAACAAAATGAGTGCCACTTCCAGAGTTCACTTCATTCAACAATCTCTGGAAGATTTGTATTTGCTCTGTATTTCTTTTTTAATATAGCCTAAAAGAATCCAAGTGGAGAAAATTCATTGGATGACTTCAGCGGATAAAGCAAGTTTTTTATTGCCACAGTATCGTTCTATAAGCAAATGCTGGAACAACAGAAAACAGCCTCTCAGCACTTTTCCTTTAAGGATTTAGAATTCACAATAAGGCAGAATAAAACCAAAATGAGTAATATAGCCTGAAGATTAAAAAAAAAAATAATAATAAAATTGATGTGCAACTTTATCTAAGGGGCTAGCTATACTTACAAGATGCTGCATTTCTTCCAGAGATCAAGAGCAGGACTTAAGCACATCATTTATCTCTGTTCCTTGTTTTAACCATGTGCAAATTTCTGCCAGAAGCTAATTCCTCAGTTCCTGTGAACTCAATTCCAGTTTCTGCATCTCAATCCAACTTTGCTGCACCGTTATTTCACATTAAGAAGCAGCTTCACAAATTAAATGAAAACTTACATTTCCTTCCGTGAATAAATCCCAAGGATCTTATAACTTATCAGCAGCAAGAAGTGTCCTGTTGGAGTAGCTATATTAATGCAAGCCATGGCATTAGGTGTGCTGGATGGGTTGTAAAGAGGGTGTTATTATAAACCAACTCTGGGTGAAACAGGTGTGTCATAACTGCACTGCTAAGTCTGTACTAGTGCACATCTGTCCTGCCTGTGAGCATAAAAATCCCTCCTGCAATCACACTGGGCACGTCCACACGTTCCACTATTACTCGTGGTTTTGCAGTTTGCTACCAAAATAACATGGGATATTTCTTCCCTGAACTTTCAAAACACACCTCAGGATTTGTTGGACTTGTGTTACTGGGGAATTTTCTATTTAATCTCTGACATGTAGCAAGTACTTTTTATCATATACTAGAGACACCTATATTAGAAAAACGATCCAGCCTTGACCAAGATTGTTGGCAACAGGTACTGCCCTTTCCCCTGCAACTAATGCTGGCAAGTAACGTATTGCTGACAATGAAAAACGTTCTGGTACAGCCAATGACATCTCTGAAAACATGACAAAGACCAGAGGGACCTATATAGAGGATATATTTGCCAAAAAACCACAAACTCATCTACATTTGAAACGGATTAGAAGCGATTCAAGACAGACTTTGCATGAAAAAACATGCAGAAACTCCATTATTTGGAGCAGGCTGACAGTATGATGCAGAAAAAGGCTGACTGACATCATTCACCCCCCCACTCTCTCTCCTTCTAGAACCTGTCTCTTCATCTTACCACAAAAAAACCAAACTATTCTCCCTATTAACTGCCTTCCCCCTGAAACCAAACCTTCCTCCTACCAGCAGGATTCAGTTTTTGATGACTCCTTTCATTTTTTCCCCTTACGCACCTAACAGCGTTATCTTCTTCTGTGATCTCAACCCAAAAAGTAAGTACTTGTAAACACCAGCCAATTAAATGAATTTCATTTTTTGCAGCTCCGTTACAATACAAAAAAAAAACCCCACCAAACCCCTGACTCATACAAAAGTTAGGTACGACTAAATCAACATCATGCAATTACCGTGACCTACTCCAATAAACGCTTTACAATCCGAGCAGAAACAAGCCCCAGAGTTGCACCCATAAATTTGTGAAAAGGCTTTCAGAAAAGACCCTTTTAACTCCCTGGGGTGAAGTAATTTTCAGGGACATTCCTGAGATGACATAAAAAAACCCAAAAAACATTAAGGAGCAATTAATAATCAAAATGGTTGCAGATTAAATTTAGAATATGACAAAGGGCTACAAGAAGAAAGAGGGATCGTACTTCAAATGGGCTTCAGAGGTTTCAAACTTTTAAAAGCTCAACAGCAAGTAGGTTTTGAGAAAACAAAGAAATCTAATGCTACCTGTTCAAATCCATCAAAAACACTTACAAAAAGAGGCCTCAATCCCAGCCAAACCATCTGTCTGTGATGATTCTGAGAGTCTCTGGGAATTATCACCTTTCTGGGCTTTTTTCTGAGTGTTGTTTTCTCTCTTCGGTCTTAATTTTGTTCTTTGGAGTCTCAATTTTTAATTCTCCTTTAAGGCAGCTTAAACCTAAAAAAACAGAAAGTAGAACTGAGCCACACAATGACATAAAAGAGGGAAATGGAGAAGAAAAATAGTGAATACCGAAGCAGTAGCGGGTGGAAATAGGAAGAGCCTTCAAAAATTAGGAAGGAAAGGGTTATTTACCTAAATGGGGATCTCTATGTGAAAAGAAGGGCACTCTCCGAGGATAGGAGAGAGTTGGAGGGACAATGACGGCAGGAGCGCTGCCCTGTCACAGCAGAACCTCCGGGGAGCTGGAGTAAAAGGCAAGAACTAAAGAACGGGACAGGAAGTAACCCAGAAAGGAGAGCTGCTGGGAAATGAGAATCGCTCCTTGCAGGAGGTCACGCTGCAGGGACCGGCGAGCGCACACAGATTAAATTAAAAATAAATTCGAAAAAGAAAATAAAAAGAAATAAAAAGAAGCCG
>NW_010305264.1:0-964 GCF_000700745.2 Antrostomus carolinensis | reverse complement strand
CACCAGGGGGGTTACTGGTGCAAACTGGGAGTCACTGGGGGGGTTACTGGTGGTTACTGGTGTAACTGGGAAGTTACTGGTTGTTACTGGTGTAACTGGGAGGTTACTGGGAGGCTCTGGGGGGGGGTCACCGGTCGCTTACTGGTGGTTACTGGTGGATACTGGTCAGTCAAACCAGTACCCCAGGGCACTGGCGTTACTGGGAGGTAACTGGTGTAACTGGGAGGCTACTGGGAGGCCCTGGGGGTGGTTACTGGTTTGTACTGGTTTATACTGGTCAGGCGAAGCGCAGGGCGAAGGCCTGGTACCCCAGGGCACTGGACTGGGATGTTACTGGGAGGTAACTGGGAGTTCCTGGGGGCGGTTACGGGTTCATACTGGTCTATACTGGTCTATACTGGTTCATACTGGTTTATACTGGTCAGGTGAAGCACAGGGCGAACGCCTGGTACCCCAGAGCACTGATGTTACTGGTGTCACTGGTGTTACTGGGAGGAAACTGGGAGTCCCTGGGGGCGGTTAGTGGTTCATACTGGTTCATACTGGTCTATACTGGTCCGTACTGGTCTGTACTGGTCAGGCGAAGCGCAGGGCGAAGGCCCGGTACCCCAGGGCACTGGTGTTACTGGTGTTACTGGGACTCCCTGGGGGCGGTTACTGGTTCATACTCGTTCATACTGGTTTATACTGGTTCATACTGGTCTATACGGGTTTATACTGGTCCATACTGGTCTATACTGGTCCGTACTGGTCAGGCGAAGCGCAGGGCGAAGGCCCGGTACCCCAGGTTGGTGAACACGTCGATCTTGGGGCTGGTCCCGCCCACTGTCAGCACCTGAGGGGCGGGGCCTCGTTAGGCCACGCCCCCTTATGTGAGACCACGCCCACCACAGGCTCCGCCCACCCCCTCAAACCCCGCCCACTCGGTTTAAGCCCCTCCCACTTCCCCATCAACCCCCCCTTT
>NW_010305263.1:5094-6317 GCF_000700745.2 Antrostomus carolinensis | reverse complement strand
CACGACGAGTGCGGGGGATCACCCCGAGATCCCCCTGTGCGGAACCCCCTCCGCACCCCTCCCAGTACCGGGTCTGCTCACAGCCACCACCTCCCTGTACACCACCTCCCGCTGCGTCCAGCCTCCTCCCGCATCCCTCGAAGTAGCCACCTTGTCCTCTGTCAGAGAGGGAGAACAACTCTTGACGTGGGCAGAGAGTGACAGGCCAAGGGAAAATGGTTTTAAGCTCAGAGAGGGGAGATTGAGGTTGGATATTAGGAGGAAATCTTTCACCCAGAGGGTGGTGAGGCACTGGCCCAGGTTGCCCAGAGAAGCTGTGGATGCCCCATCCCTGGAGGCATTCAAGGCCAGGTTGGATGGGGCCCTGGGCAGCCTGATCTAGTGGTTGACAACCCTGTCCACAGCAAGGGGGTTGGAACTGGATGATCTTTAAGGTCCTTTCCAACCCAAACCATTCTGTGATTCTATGATCTATTCTACCCTCCTGTGCGTCCAGCATCTTTTCAATCACCTGTCCAGTAAATCTAAGTCAACATATCTGCCTGACTAGGAAAACCTGAACACAAAGTACAGCTGTACAGCCGATACAGGCTATAAAGATTTTGTACAGACCCACTCATTTACACACATACTCTGTTAAAATGTGTTTTAAGCAAATACCAGGCCCTTGGTAATGTGAGGTCAAGTCAGAAAGGACAGCTGAAATGCCACGGAAAAGGGAATTTTCTTTTTTCTGCTTCTCAGTCCTGCATTATTCCTCTGCACATCCTCACCTGCCTCATGTTTTTCAGCTTTCTGGACTTTTTGGAATGGTACTTTCACGTGCTTTGGATGCCAACCCAGCATGTGTGGGCCCTGCCCACAGGTTATAGGGGACTGGACAGTTACTGCACCTCCCTTTAATCTTTGCTACACATCCTCTGAATGCCAGACTGTGGAAAAGGGGACAAAATACACCCAGACCACAGAGAGCTTCAGTTCTTTGCATGACCATACCCCTGGACAGCTTACTCCAGCACAGTAGCAAAGGAGTGACCAGTTCAACAGCATATTGAAGCCACTAGAAACATAAAGGATGGCTTGCCAGGTTTTGTCCTACAAGAGATCACTCACTGTTCCTGCGAGATGTCAGCAATCAAGGTGATGTTCACTGAAGATCACAACAAGAACACAGCAAGGAGCTCCAAACCAGGCTTCGGGAGCTAAAGGTGACAAAAATCAAA
>NW_010305263.1:0-5054 GCF_000700745.2 Antrostomus carolinensis | reverse complement strand
GAATGCACATCCCTGCTGTCTACTGGATTTTTTTCCTGTGTCTACACAGAAGCCACATAAACCAGCCACACGTACACAGCTTGCACTAGAAGCCTCTGCATGCTCAGAGCTTTATTCTACCAGCATCATTATGGATGTGGCAAGTGACTCTACCTGGCTTGGATGGATACAACACAACAGAGAGAACTGAAACTGATCTGTCATGTAACTGCTCTTGATCAACACTGCGAAGCCATCCTCTACACAGAATAACATGTTCCTTGGCCAGAAGCCTGATGAATATTTAGACAAGGAACACGTTGTGTAAAACCCATATTAGAATGCAAAGTGAATCATGGGCCATGGGCAAAAAAGGTTTGAAAGAGGGAAAAAGTGGTATGAGCATTTTGGAAATAAAATGTACTGGTGGAAGGTACAGAAATGAAGAATTTATTGACCATCTGACACCCAGGAATTTGTTTTGCAGTGATGATGCCCAGTGAGTAGTAGTAGAAATGAAGACTTCCAAAAACTGTGTAAAAGACACTAACCTTTTCTTTGCTGAAGGCTATGGATGCTGTAGAAATCACTTGGGTTGAACAAGAAAAGGCCTCAATAGCTTTTAGAAATTAAGAGACTGTTACTCTTACAGAGACTGCAAGTTCTATTGTTCTCATTCTCTTTTGGGTTTTTGTTTTGATTTTGGATTTTTTTAATACAGCTCTTGCTCTTTGGTTGTATTAAAGGGCTGTTGATAACAACACAGATCAATGCTGAGCACAACAAATTCATGAGAAATGACGTACCTACATGTACGGAAGGGAATGGAGAAGTTGCTTCCTAATTAAGCTGATGGCATACTGCTTAGCTGATGTCCTGACCAACTGTTGAATTTGCTATTTTCAGCAGCCTCATACACATTGCTTCTTGTCTTCATCTTGCCCCCACTGGTACTGGTGTGAAGCACCTCTTAATTTCCATGAGAGCAGGGCAAGACTTTCACACAACATTTTTGCCCAGCAGGAGCTCGTATGCAGGGAGCCCAATCCCCGAGACGTGCTCAGCTGCTGGCAGCTCGCTCCCACTTCCACTGACAGCACTGGCAGTCCTTTGGTGGTAACTGGATAAGGCACATTTCAGTCAAGTCTTCCCTTGGCAGGAGGTACTTCCGTACCTGAGAAGGTCAGGCCTTTGGACTTCATCTCCTCTCATGAATACCTGCTGGCTGCTCTCCACGGTGTGCAGAACTCGTGTGCTGGGAATGCATGACTACAGCTCCTGTCTGGATGGGAGCTGGGAAGAGGATTAGCTCTGCATTCAGTTCAGATGTAATCACAAGCATATCAAGTTGTAAAGCATCACAACTTTCACAATTCTAAAAATAAACATAAGCAGTTTGTTTCAAGCCATTTGGCAGCCAAAGGGCTAATATATTAATAACATTAGAGCAACAAAGCCCAGAACAATAACTACGGAACAATAGATTCTATCACTTCTGAAAATAGCTCTGTTTGGAAAAAAGAAAACATTTTTACAAGAGCCATGAACCAGATGTAGTTGCTTCGTTATAGGTCTCCACAAAGGCTTCACAGAGTTGAAGATGGGTATGATACCGCCAAAGTCCAGAGGGAGCTTCTGTGGGCAGGAGAGTGGACTGCACGTTGCTGCCTGGGACACGCTCAGACCCAGTCGATGCCGTTTGGTCTGGTTGAATGCACACATTAACCTGAGTTTTTCTTTCTTGATCTCGCCTATGCTTATGCAAGACCTTACTCTGCAAGTAGATCCATTGATTCGTTAACTTTCTGGCGTGTGGTACTAAGCAGCACGTAAGCAAGCGTGGCTTGTAGCCAACAGCTTGGTATTTCAGCATTAGACCTTGCTGACAGAGACTGGACTGCCAAGGAAGTTAAACTTGAAGACAATGTAGTGAGGGAAATAACTGAAACTCCACTGCTGGCACAGGATGAAATTAGCTGGGCTTCATCTGAAAATATGAATCCATGTTGGAGATGCAGAGTCAGATTTATTATTTTTTTTTAAATCAGAACAATAGGAAGAGCAAGTTTATGATTAAAAGTTCTGAAATGCGCCAACACGATGTACTGCAAGAGCTGGCCTGACCCCACGTACCTCCGCAGGAACACTGAGAGGACAAGTCCATTAAGGATTTACAGAAACTGCTGTCCTTCTGAGATCTTTACTGCAACCTGGTTCTTCAGTTCTGAGCACCCACATAACACCAGTGAGCTCCAGCCCCTGGTCACTGGTCAGACACAGTCTGGTTCTCTGCTCATTGGCCAACCAAGGCTCTGCCTGTCCAAAGAACCTCTGGCAAATTGTCAATACAAGATGAATACCCCACCATAAATGGAGCCTTCATATTTAAAGCATGTGTGCCTGTGTGTATATGGGGGAGAGGAGAAAATCACAGGACTAACGAGCTATGATTAAGCTCAGAAATAATGGTTTCCTGTTCAAACACAGAGCTATGTCTCTTCTTAGTACAACTACCTCATCCTCAATTGTGTCTATTAAAGACAATTACTGGGGGAGACAGATATGTGTAACCAGATGTGGAAACAACGGTCACGTTATGCACAGTGCCATATGCAGTTTAAATTCTTTGGGGCTGAACAAGTTACATATAAAAAATTGTGTGAGTGCGTTTGTGCACAGAGGAGCAGCTGTCAATGGGGAAATCCCCTTAGCCCACTTTAATCCTCCCTTCCACAATCCCCAGGGCTTAAACAAATGCACTAACATTATTTACTGTAATGCTCCCTCCCTTGGGGGGCTTCAGTCCATGAAATCCACTCCAGCATTTGCAAGTTCCAGTTGTGAAAGAGGCTGCACATATTCTATATTTGGTAGCTCACAAGTACTCTTTCAGTTGGGCCCGGAGTGATGAAAGGACAGGAGTGAAGAGTTCAGCTCAAGCAGAGGCTCACAGGCCACGGGCTCAGAGCGGGAGTTTATTTCTCACTGCACAGGTCTTACCTGGGCACCAAGGCACCAGTGACTGCCGAGAGGGGATGGTGTTCACAGGACTATACAAGATGCTTTCTTACAAGTAAAGATGCTGCCACAGTATTATTCTTCCCACCTACACACCAGGAGTATGAAATGAGGCTTTAAAACCCATCTACGCCAGTAAAGCCTCACATGCCTTCTGCTTTCCTTCTGTGATGAAATACGTGTTTGAACTTGGGTACAATCCCTGTGAAATTAGTGACAAGGATTCCATTGATTCAGGTGCACAGTCCTCACAGTCCCAGTAAGGCTGTGACAGTGCAAACACCATCAAACTCTGAGGACCATTTGGGTTCCACTGATGGCCACAGTGCCCAGCAATAACACACCAACGTTTCAGACCAGGGCTCTCAAGACCCCTCTGACATATTTGCAATGCTAGCTGATTGCTCCATCTCTTGAGCTTCCCATCCAAGTTTACCACAGCTTCTTTGAAGACAGTAAATATTAAATTCTATATTAGGCTGTCCTTGCCTTGAATTCATATACAGTTTAATTTTTTTTTTTTTTTAACTTAGATGATTGTACCAACTCAGCACTACAATTTGAATTACTGCTGCCACAAATGGGGTGGCAAGCCACCATCACAGAGAGCATCACCCTAGAGAAGCCACTGCTGTTAATACAGGGGCAGGTTTGGTCCCAGGTCTTCCAGGCAGCAGCAAACAGTACGAACTTCAAAGGCAAAGGAGTTGCACAGAAACACAGAATGAGGCTGGAAGGGACCTCTGGAGGTCATCAGGTCCACCCCTTGCTCGAGCAGGGTCACCTAAAGAAGGCTGCCTAGGACTGTGTCTGGACAGCTTTTGCTGGAGACTCCACAACCTCCTTAGGCAACCTCCTCCAGCATCACCCTTACTTGAAAAAGTGTTTCCTGATGTTCAGAACCTCCCGTGTTTCAGTCTGTGCCCTTTGCCTCTTGTCCCATTTGTTGTTGATGCTTTTTGCACTGCTGACATGATGTCTAAGGCTGGACTCTGAAGCCTGGTTTCGTCAGTGGAGCTGTACTGTGCTGAATGCAAAGGAAATTATTCTCCACAATATGAGATTCATATGAGGACTAATAGTTTGGAAGTTATATTAATCCAACATCTGACTCTGCTCCCATGGCACTGCATTTACATCATGTAATTTCATCAGCTCCAACATATTTTTTTCCCAATTTACACCAAGGTCATAATAAAAGCGTTACTGATGTTACTGCCCTTCATCCTGCAACAGCTCACTGCAGTAAACTTCACCCAGTGGCTGTTCACACAGATGAGGAGAACCCCCGAGCACAACCCTTCCAGGCCTGGGTTCTGACCTGCTGTTTCTTTCATCCAATTTACAGTCAGAAACATGAATAAGCACCTAAGAAAGAGGGAGTGGAGCAGGGCTCCTGTGACCAGCAGGCTCCGTGCTGCTGAGGTTAAACAGACTGTGGAGGAGATGAGATTAGAAATCTCCCTTCCATCCCCCTTGCTCCTCCTTCCCTGCATAATTGAAGTTTGTTTCAGACACGCTGCCTGCAGTGTCAGCTGGCATCTTCTGGGCTTCACAGAAGCAGTCACTGCCATTCAGCACCACTTTTTCCATTTAAATTCTGTTTTCACGGGTTCCCTCAGGACACCAAGGCACTGAGCACTGCTCCACACTACGGCAGCACAGCAGTAAGGACTGATGCTTCCTCTCCGGGGTGCCTACAGAGCTCATTCACAAAATCCCACTGCCACCACTCATGGCATCATTCCTCGCTCTCAGGGGAGCAGCAGCAGCGTGCTGTGCTGGTCCCTCCATCCATCCTGGTCAGGGATGCACACCTGGACCTTTTCATTAGGATCTAATGATGGATGAAAGGAGCATCCTCAGGACTGGACCTCTAGAAGAGTTGCTACTCCTGTACCAAAGCAAAAATACAACTGGGATCCTCAGGGAGGAACTTCACAACTGTTCCCCTCCCCATGCTTCTAGGGACATCAGTAACTCTGCCTCTTGAACACAGAACGAGGAGACTTACTTTGCCTTTCCTACAGGTGCCATAAACGGAGTCCTTGGGGGGG
>NW_010305262.1:0-7769 GCF_000700745.2 Antrostomus carolinensis | reverse complement strand
GGTGGGGGGGAATGGGCTACTACTTTGCGCTGCTATTTTAAATTTGAAAATGTGTGGCATTTGCTAGACTGGCATGGGTTTTAGCTGGTGCAGGAATGGTTTAGATTGAGGAGCACTAAGAAAAAGCCCACTGGTATCTGCAAAACTCTTTACTACTTTCACCATTCAGAGCTCTCTAGACAGCTGAAGAGCACTGACGTGGTTCACGATGCTGATACTGGCATTTATTGCCCTCTTTATTTCTGTTGCTGCTACATCTGCTTTTTAAAAATTCATCTAACAGTAGCAGGAGAACTAGAAAATCTTGCCCACAGTAAGCTTACCCTTGGTACATTTTGTTGCTCTGTGTTACATTTTCAAGGTACCTGATCTTTGCAAACTGAAAGACAGAATACTGAATCATTCTGTTCTAGAATAATCAATTTTTAATGTGTGCATGAATTTTTTTTTGTGCTTGTTCTTGCAGTTTTATAATAAATATTTGTATATTGTTTCTCTTTTTTCCAAAGCCTCAAAAAATAACCCAGGAAAATGTCCAAAATGAGGACTTACCTTGGCGAGATGGAGAACAAAACCCAAACTTACTGTAGCCAAAAGTAATTTAGCCATTTCCTGTTGCTTGCTTCCATTTTGTGAGCTGGTTTTGTTTTCCCTTTATCAATCTTGAAGTTAGGAGATAAAGTATCTTCTTATTATATTATTTTTTGAAGGGCGAATATGAGTTTAATAAAAGTATTCTTCCTTTTTGAAATCAGAGAGGCATTCAAAAAAAGACATGTTTCAGTGGTTTGGTCCAGAGAAAAGCTTAGGTCTTTAAGTACAGTAAAAATTATTTTTAGCATCCTTCACTGCACTTTATATTTACATTTAATATCTGTTCAGGGAGTCCCCTTACTTCGGATTTAAAGTATAATGCAAAAATAAACGGAATTTAATCTTGTGAGGGAATGCAAGGTTTCCTACAGAAAAGAACAAAGTTAACAGCTTATTCTGATTTTCTCCAGTATTGTTACTCAGCAGGTTTTTGAAGCACCACTTACTGGTATGAGAGATTACTTTAACCGACATTTGTTCAAGTGATGAAAGCTAGAAATTAGTGCAGTTTCAGTTAATATAATATTTTTCTGGAGTATAAAAGGTCATTAAAAAAAACACTGGGGAGAGTTGGTGTGTTTTGATGCTTTCCACAGTTACAGAAGCTATCTGGCTTTACCTATTAAATAACAGTTTTCCTATTGTTAAAACATGCGTGTCTTCCAGAAGAAGCTACCTCTGACCTGTAGCTTCTAAGAGTGTCTTTGATTATGTGAGATTTCAGTGGATCAATATATTTGTAGGGCTTTATCTGGGGGTTTTGAACTCTGATGACTAGACTTCTTATATCAGAAAGATGTGTGTTATTTTCTTGCCCCTAAGTATTTGGCAGAGTATCTTACAGATTTATTTCCAGATGCTGACACAGGACTTGTTTCAAACAGTGAACTGAAACTTGACTTTCCTTTTATAGAGTATTGAGTTAAGTCAACTTTTTTTTTTTAAGGAGTCAAATAATTGTGAAAATTGTCATGTAAGATCAGTCAAGAGTGCAAGAAAGAAACAGAGTAGTGGAGCTTTTTTGCTAAAACTTTTTGACCCTTAGGATAGGTGTTAAAGGCTTTAGAAAAATCTATAGAGGTATGGCATGACTCTGAAGTTCGTTTGAGCCTAGTAATTCAAATCTATTGTGCATCCATAGTGCCAGTTGACTTGAATGTGATCATTATATATATATTTTATTTTTTCATATATCAGACCCACAGTTTTCTTATGTTAAGTGGTACTTCCAGTGGAGACCCCACCCCATGGGTGGAAAACAAGATATGCACTGGATCAGGCTTAGATCAATAGAAGTACTCGGGGATACTGGTTCTGCATCTGAAAGACAGCACCTGAGAAATTTTGCTGAGGCAATAGGTTTTATTGGTACTGTATGCTGTTTTCCAAATAGCTGTATTCACCGTTACAGACTGGAACCGAAGAGAAGTGGGTGCATGATGGGCACAGAGCACCAAGCCACTGAAAAGTGACACGCATCCAGTGCTGTAGTTGGCAGAGCGAGCAGGATGAAGTTCTCAGTTTCTTTCATTTCCTGGCAATTTAATACGCTCCGTTACGTAGTACCTCCTTTAAGAATTACAGTAAAAGTTGCACACAGTTCTTATACCACTACTAAATATTTGGAAAAACAATCTAGCTATATTTGGCACTGAGCCCCAAAAAGCTGGTTTTAAATAAAATCTTCCAAATGCGTGCTTACGTGTGCTGTAGCCTCATTCTCTTCTGTCCGATGCTGCCTTTGCAGCACACCCAGGTCAGCAGCAGCTGGTTACATTGGCCAGTGGCTTGATTCTCTCACAGTGAATTATACTGTAAATCAGAGACTTGCTGGTTAAGAAGCTGCTACTAATCACGACTATAGTATCTTAGCTATAGAAGCAGTGAAACATGTTTAGTGATATGTCTTACTAGGTGCTGTAGCATTTAAATGAGGAAAAACATCCTGTGTAGAGAATGTGTGACCTGCAAAGCAGGTGCTTGTTTCATTTTAAGAGGCATGACTAGTTTAAGGTTGCTGACCTTTAATGTTTTCATTTCCACATAAACTTAAAATTTGGTCATAAGCTTGGTGTTAAATGCCTTGTGAGGTACAAATCACAGTAACCAAATTTACATTCTGAAGTGACTATTATACAGATAAAAACAGTTAACTGGTCATGTTGCTGTAGTGTTTATCAACACTACAGATAACAAAAATGGAAGATGGAAAAGGTAGAGGGTTTTTTCCTCCTGTATCTTTTTCCTTTTTTAAATCTATCTGTAACATGTTTATTTTAATTTGGCTTAGGTCTCACGTATGTATTTCTTGAGATTGTGTCCCTTAAACTCTGAGGCATTCATTAGTGATGATAATAAGCAAGAAAAAGAAGGAAGAGTATTATTAGCATATTGAAAGAACCACAAATTGTAATGCTACATTGGCTCTCTTAGTAGTTCCATATATGCACCAAAGAGAATGGAAAAATTATAGAACCCCATGGATCTTTATTTGGCAGTGTCCTGGGCTTTGTAGAGCATTCCCAACAGATGGTGTGGGGCAACTGTTGAACAAGAAAAAAGAAAAAAAAAAATTCAGAAGGAATTCTGAAGGGGCGGGGGGGAGGCACTTCTTTGGAGAAAAATCCTGTTGCGTGTTTAGGTGATCGTCCCATCAGTTGTGCAGAAGGAGCTTGATTAACCATGGAAATCTTATTTCAGCATATAATCTAAGGAAAACCACTTCCTTTGTTGAGATTGTAATTCAGCAAAGGGAGACTCCTTTCTGCATACATATGGGGTGACACACAATCATATTGTAAGGAATCTTCTACAGATGGATTCTGTCAAGGTGAGCTCATATCTTTTTTTTTTTAATAGATCATAGAATCACAGAATGGTTTGGGTTGGAAGGGACCTTAAAGATCATCTAGTTCCAACCCCCCTGCCATCAGCAGGGACACCTTCCACTAGACCAGGTTGCTCAAAGCCTCATCCAGCCTGGCCTTGAACACTTCAAGGGAGGGGGCATCCACAACTTCCTTGGGCAACCTGTTCCAGTGTCTCACCACCCTCACAGTGAAGAACTTCTTCCTAATATCTAATCTAAACCTACCCTCTTTCAGCTTAAAGCCATTTCCCCTTGTTTTGTCATTAACTGCCCTTATGAAAAGTCCCTCCCCAGCTTTCTTGTAGGCCCCCTTCAGTTACTGGGAGGCCACTATAAGATCTCCCCGGAGCCTTCTCTTTTCCAGGCTGAACAGCCCCAACTCTCTCAGCCTGTGCTCATAGGAGAGGTGCTCCAGCCCTTGGATCATCCTGATGGCCTCCTCTGGACTTATTCTAGCTGCTCCATGTCTCTCTTGTGTTGGGGATACACTTTCTGATTATAAAACTGCAATTAAAAAAAAATCATGAGAAGAGTTATTTATGCAGACTGTTCTGGAAGAAAAAACTTGAGAGTACTAGAATGGAATTCAGAAGTCACTGACTTGAGTTCATGCATTTTTTTTTTTTTTTTTTACAAAGTTGCATTCCTAAATACAATTTTATCATTCAAATGATGAATGGATATTCCTTTAAGACTTTCACTGTAGCAGCTTAAAAGCAACTGCAGTTTTCAAGTTTTGATGTGATGATAATATGAAAAAATGAGAAGCTAGTTTGGCCAAAACCCCCAAAGTATTGATTATCATTAGTTATGCGATTCATTTGTTTGTATTACAGTTGTGGTATTAATACTATTTTGGTGACTTGACATGCACAAAGGGATTCCTTGTTTAGTAATAAACATGGAAAAGATGATGTGGTAATGTGTGAAGGTCAGATTTCCAGGTGGCTAATTTTAGCTGCTTTCAATGCAGTTGGATGTCAAGGTCATCTTCATTTTCCTAAGGACCTGGTAGACTAGCAAGGACTTGTTACAGTCTCCAGGCATATGATACTTAGTGCATCCTGCTGGTCTGTATTACTACCAGCAGAAGTAGAAGCATCATTCAATGCATTGCAAATGTAAACCTTAACTTTATATTGTTAGACTAGTTAGTTACCACTTAGAACTAATTTAGTTCTTAGTGGTAGCTGGTGTTTGGGTGAGTAGATCCACAAGTGAAAATCATTATTAAATCTTTATTTAAAAAACAAAAAAAGTGCTTTATAAAATTAAATGAGGAATATGTGACTCATTAAAATTCCAGGGAAAGGCATTACCAGTCATTGGAGTTTATCAAGAATAGATGCAACTCAGGAGACAAACTCAGTCTTAAAGATTCTGTGCACACATGGAATTTAAAGTAATACTCCTCTACCATGAATGGCCATGCCTACTGTAAGAAAGGTGTTCTTACTGTAGAAGCAATGTTGTACTTGTGCGCTTAGGATTTGGAAGGGTTTTCTAGGAAAGAGAAGTTTTTTCTGTGTTAAACTCTTTTTTTTTTCTTGGGGCTTTGTAGTGATAAGCAGAGGATGTGAAGAAACAGTTTTTGTGGAGCAAATTAAAATGGGTTTAGGCCTTCAAGGGGAAAAATCCAGTGTTTGTAAGCATTGAGGACAGTGATTTGTCCTTGCTGTGGGAAGTACTGTTAACACCAGTGAAGGTCTTCAAATGCATGTCCTATGCAATCCACAATAAAATGTTGGAGAAATGCCTTTCTATGAAAAGCCTACTCGGCAGAGTACTGCTGGCTGTTGGGAAGACTGCTGTCAGGATTTCGTCTCTCGATATTGTCTGCTAACTTGATTGCTTTTCCATTAGTTTAATTAAAATCTCATTCAGACGTGTGTAGTGTACCTTTTACTCCTGCAAGACAGCACATCACATTCTTTTGAATACTGCTGAAGAGAAGATGCTCCCTTGCCTGCAATGAGTCAGGGCACATGTGGGGAAGTCTACAGCTGTTGTCCTGTCTGTCCCACCCTTGGCATTTTTCAGGGCCAGCTCTTGCATATGAGCAGCAGTGCGGCCTATACCTGCTGCTGCTAATGGCTCTGGCAGGCAGCAGCAGTAGCACGGAATTGATGTGATTCCTGCCAGTTTCCCTGCTGCCCAGGGGAGCGCCGGAGCAGCAGGGAGCTGACAGGAGGCCTGTTCATTGCACTCGGCTGCTGCTCAGGCAAAGCTATTAGCAGCAGCAGATACCCTGGAGCTCTCCCTGTGCATGCTCAACACAACATTGCATTGGTTTACATTCAGTTTTATTTGGATTATTATCTTTGCAACCATGAAAAGTAAAAACCTATTTTTCCAAATAAGATCTTCAGTTTTTAAAGACGTGGCTGCCTCAGGGTTTTCCTTTCCACCTTCTCCTATACGTATGTCAGTTACAAATTCCTTTCTGAGAGATGGAGGAGGTTTGCAAGCCATTGGCGAAAGGATATGCTCCTTTAGGATGTCTGATCTGCATCCCTTCTCAGTAAGGGGGAGGGCTATTTTTGGCTTGGCAAAAGGCTTTGTCCTTTTTGTTGTAGATGCTATGTAGCTTTTGAAATTGTGTTTGGTGTGCATGATGATTTAGAACTGGTTATTTTATAGACATACATGTTTTGGAAGCATGAAATGATTATGGGAGTAAAAGACCTCTGCTGAATTAGAGAATTGTTGTTGCTGTAGTTGCTATGTACTCACAGATACTGTCTTCTGTCGTGCAAGCGTGCTTCTGGTTCTTCTAATCTCAACGCTTGTGTTGCTTTCCAGTTTTGGTTTTTGTGACAATGGTAACTTCCTTGATGAAGGTTTCATTACAGCTTTATTTAGCTTAGAATGGCTGGCTGGTGCCTTCCTGCATCTTTGTGAATGTCATTTCCATATGGTTAGAAATGTCATAGCAAAACTAAATAAAATACATTCTCGGTTTTCTAACAAATAACTTACTGCTTGTGCAGTGCAGGAGACGTAAACAGAAACAATAGTATAGAGCAAGAAGCAGAGGGTCAGCCTGAGGAATTAAAACACAGAGTAGCCTCATCCAGCATACTCACAATTCCACAGTAAGAAAGTAGTAAAAGTTGTTGAGGAATAACTTGAGAGGCAGCTTAAGAGTTTTGAGGAAATGTAGCATAAGAAACTTTTAAAGGAATAAAATATCTAGGAAGAGTATTGCAAAAGAATTATGAAAAAGCTGCCCTTTCTATATTGCCCACTTAATTATTAGGCATTTTTTGTTTGTTTCTAGCCCATGAGTGTTCAAGAATGTACCAATTTATTTTAAAAATCCTCTAACTGTACTGGCTTTAGTAGCATTTGGCTTAGAGCTGAAATTATACTGAGAGCACATTAGGAATATTTTTGGTTTAGCTGACCTGGAAATGCAAAGTAGTACATTATTTAGCATTTTTAGTAAGCTAAGAAATGACAACCCTAAAAGATAAATCAGTGCAATTTATTATAGATACTGTGACTATATTGTAGAAGCATCTTGGCTAGAGTTCTCAAAAGTAAAATTAAAATTTAATAATTGTCCTTGTGACTAAGCTGCATATTTACAGAAATAACTTTGAATTTAAGTGGTGTTGTTAAGAATCCGTTTAAGGTATTGGTACCACTAGTGTTTTCAGTGGACAATGAACTTCATTTTGAAATTGATTGTAAACAGAAGTGAAATTCTGATTAAGGCTTAATCTTTCAGTATTTTAAATTTCCTATGGAAAACCACATATGTCTCTCAGAATAAAAGTATAAATATGTATTAGGCAAACCAGAAATCAAATCCTGATCTTTCTTCATTTTTTTTTTTAATGGGCTTCTGAGAATAATGGGTATTGCTAGGATGGAGCTGTGCTGTCAGCTATGCTGAAAGGTTTTTTCAATAACCTTTCAGAAAAACAAAAATCCTATCATGTCTTCTTTTTGGTTTTATTTGATATGTTGATGATGTGTATTTAAAAACTGGTCCGATCTTTTACAATCGCACTTTAAAGCAGCCTTGGGATGCAGAGGGGTTCAGGGTGGGGGCAGAGGGGTGGGAGCCAGTCACGGAGCTCTTCCATGTTCTGTGGGAAGCAGGGAGGTCTGTAAGCAGAGGCTTGTGCAGTCACTGTGGCTGGCTTACTGTAATGAAGTCTATGTCAAAAAAGAGGAAAAAAATAGAAGTATATTGGAGCGAAAGAGAAGTTTGAGGCCCCAGACTCAGATGTTGGTCTCCGTCCCCCCCGTGCCGCCCCCCGGCCCCGTTTCGATGAGGGCTGGAGCTGCAGAGCTG
>NW_010305261.1:0-200 GCF_000700745.2 Antrostomus carolinensis | reverse complement strand
CCCTATGGTCGGGGTTTTTCCCCAGTCCCAACCCCAGGTTCATCCCCGGGGTTCAGGGTACGGGGAGGAAATCCCCGTGGGATCAACTTGTCTTCGAGCTGGGTGAGACAAAGCCCTGTTTGCATCCAGGAACGAGGAAGCCAGACCAGCCCCGTGTCCGGGTGCCACGTACCCCCGGGGGGGTCAGGACTGGCTCCCGT
>NW_010305260.1:0-4099 GCF_000700745.2 Antrostomus carolinensis | reverse complement strand
CCCCAGGTGGCAGAGCCCTTCTTTGCATTCCCATCCCAGAAACATGGTGCTGCCCCAAACTCATCTTCTACTGGTTTGTACGATCCTTTTGTCCTCAATAATCTTTTTAATGCATGGCCACTAAAAGCTTTTTTTCTCAGTCCATTATTCAGGGTCTGAATTCCAGGAGGAAGATGAAGGGTTCATCTGGTTTTGTACATGGAGGTAATCTTTTTGGGCATCTACTGTCATTGATGACAGTTTATGTCCTGTTCTTGACTCCAGAAAAGCTGCCAGCACACATTGATCCAGCTCCCTCATCATAGGTAAGCAGGAAGGGTTAATACAAACACCCTCTCTGGGGACCTCATTTCAGCCACACCTTGCCCCTGCTGATGCTTTATTTCTTGGTCTGCAGCCGACCTCAGGGACGTGAGGCTGCCTGCTCGCTCTGGAGCTGGGCTGCCCACCCTGTGGTGGGTGCATTCTCCACATTCAACCATGTTCAACCACGGCAAAGTCCCTCTCTTGAGGTTACAGGTGCTCACTGGGTCTTTACTACAATTACATCCCCTTTTTTGCTGTGTGTGGGCAATAGCACAGCGCTGGCTTCGGAGAAGGGTATTAACATCATTCTCATTGGGGAAGCCACAGCACTTCCTTCCCTGCAGCACTGCAGGGTCTTTCCCTGTACAGTCCTGGGCCCACAGCAGAGTCCAGGGGTCAGCAGTGGTCTACTGGGATGAGATATATACAGCCTGTGAACCTGCAGAACCTTCACAGGGGTTTGATTTGAAAAATACGATGATAAGGGTTGGTAAGGGTACATGACTGATAGCAGATGTTGAGCACTGAACACAGCCCATGGCTCAAAAAATGTGTAGTAGCAGCTCCTGACCTTCTCCCTTCTCTCAGGGGTTTCTCGTGGGGGCTGCAGGGCATGGCCAGCCAGGGCACAGTGGGCACTGGGTGCTCATGGTGATGCTGCAGGGCCCATGGCAAGTGGGGGTTGGCACTCAACCTTGGCTGAGCCCAGCTAAATATAACCGGTGACTGGTGAGCTCCTACGCCTCGCCTGGCTCCAGTCCCAGCAATACATTCCTTCTGAAAGTCCTCTCCCTCTTCCCCCAGTCCTCTTCTCTGCTACTTAAGATGCCACAGTCGAGTCTCACAAGGTGGATTGCTGCCCTGCAGGTAGTTTCCTTCTCCTATGACCCTGCTTTTCCTTTCTCCCTCTTGCTCATTCACCACTTGCCCCTGTGCATCTGCTCCTTCCCCCAGCACTCCCTGGGTGGCATGAGAGGACACAGGGACAAAGGATGAGGGACGAGGGATGAGGGTCTCCCTGCTCCTCTGATGGAAAAGATTAAAGCTCTCACACGCAAGTATATCTAATAATAGAATCACAGAGTTTTGGTTGGAAGGGACCTTAAAGATCATCCAGTTCCAACCCCCCTGCCATCAGCAGGGACACCTTCCACTAGACCAGGTTGCTCAAAGCCTCATCCAACCTGGCCTTGAGCAATTAATACATCTGTGTACACTACATACATCTATGTATGTTTGTACATATGGTTGTGTCTTGGGATACTTGGGCATGGCCAGAAGAACTGAGGAAGGACTTCCAGGTCTACACAAAGCTTCTCTGGGCACCAAGACTCGCATCAGGTATTTAACCTCATGCAAATGTAGGATCTGCATTTCATTTTCTTTCTCTTCACAGAAATCTGAAAAATATGCTGCAGAGGAACAACCTGCTTTGAAGTCCCTGCACACCATGTCTTGCAGTTCCAGATGAGTCACACACAGCATGGCCGGTATTACTTTTATTATTAATAAAGGGTGATGGGATCCACTTTATTGGGCTCTTGGGAGGAAAGGGAAAGCTGCTGCTACCCCTTGCCCACACAGAGCCGACAGCTTGAGGGCAGCCTGTAGGTCACAGCCTGGCCCATGCACCATGGTCCTACCACAGCAGATGTTTTGGTGATGAATTCAATGACGGGTTTGCACTGGTTACAAGCAATACCCTCGCGATGCTCCTCCAGCCACATCAGGAGTTACTCTGATTTAGCAGCACCAGGACAGTTAGAATGTTACAACGTTTGTAAGCGGGTATTTCCTAAAGCAACAAATAGTCATTTTAAGCCCAAACATTGTGTCTCCCAGGAGTGTGGAGAGGCTGGAGAAACCATGGAAGTTTATGAAAGCAGTGGTGGAAATCAGTGCAAATAAGGGGAAATTTTGGCAGGTGGCGTTACAGTTAATCACTTCTTTCTGAGAACAGCGACGCAGCGTACGGGATCGAGGGTGTGTGTTTTCAGCAAAATCTAATGGTGAGATGTAGCAGGCATCATGCTAAAGGGGCACGAAGGTCTGCAGGTCACGGGTAGCACAAATTGCCTTTAAAATCAATGATCAGCTCTACAGTTGATTTATGATTTCTTTTAAAAAACAGAGGAAAACAGGAAGTTCTCCAGCAACCCAAAAGCAATCATAAATCTGTCGTTTCCTTTAGATCTGAAGTGTCGATGTCCCATTGTGCCAGGGACAGTGGGTGGGTGTGTGGATGGTGCCAAAAAGCCGGCAGGCAGGGCAGTGGTGCCCCCGTGCCCTTGCCCAGGGAGCCATTTAACAGATGGACACAGTTTGTTTGCAGAGAGAAAATCCCTGAAGCGGGAAAATGCCACGTCAGAGCGTCCGCTCACCCATGGGGACATCGGTGCCAGCCCTGCTGTGAGCCAGAGGAGCTCCTGGCTCATCTGTGCATTAAGAGTGTGGCCAGCAGGTCGAGGGAGATTCTCCTCCCGCTCTACTCTGCCCTGGTGAGGCCACATCTGGAGTACTGTATCCAGTTCTGGGCTCCTCAGTTCAAGAGAGACAGGGATCTTCTGGAGAGAGTCCAGTGGAGGGCTATAAAGATGATTAAAGGGCTGGAGCACCTTTCTTATGAGGATAGACTGAGAGAGCTGGGTCTGTTTAGCCTGGAAAAGGGAAGACTGAGAGGGGACCTTATGAATGTTTATACATATCTAAAGGGCAGGTGTCAAGAGGCTGGGGCCAGACTCTTTTCAGTGGTGGCCAGCAATAGAAGGGGCAATGGGCACAAGCTATAACACAGGAGGTTCTGCTTAAACATGAGGAAAAACTTATTTAGTGTGAGGGTGACAGAGCACTGGAACAGGCTACCTAGAGAGGTTGTGGAGTCTCCATCTCTGGAGATGTTCAAAGCTGCCTGGATGCTTTTCTGTGCAACCTGCTGTAGGGAACCTGCTTTGGCAGGGGGGTTGGACTGGATGATCCCCTGAGGTGCCTTCCGACCCCGACCATTCTGCGGTTCTGTGATTGAGGGTGCACGTTGTTCACGTGCCTGTGGGTGCACACAGGCATGTCAGTGTGCATCTGCACATCTGTCCATACGCACACAGATGTGTCTGTGCGTGCCTGTGTCTGTGCCTCTGTGAGTGTGTGTCCATGCAAGTGATGCACGTGCCTCTCTGTGCAGGTATACGCACATATGTAAGCACGTATGTAAGCCCATGCAGGTGGGTGTATGCATGTGTGTGTATGATGCGTCTGCATGTGAATTTTGTAGGGTGAAGTGTCATACATCGTTTCTTCTAGCTGATAAATATTGTTAATTAAACTCCTTTTGGGAGAAGGCCTTTTTCTTAATTCTTTTGATATTTTCAGAAACCCAACCCCAGAGGTTCTGTCTGAACACCAGGAAACGCCTTTTTCACTGCGAGGGTGACTGAGCACCAGCACTGGTTGCCCAAAGAGGCTGTGGAGTCTCCATCCTTAGAGATACCCCAAAGCCCTCTGGACACGGTCCTGGGCAGCTGGCTTTAGGTAGTCCTGCTTGAGCGGGGGCATTAAGGTGCCGAGGGACATGGTTTAGAGGTGGACTTGGCAGTGTGAGGTTTATGGCTGGACTCGATGATCTCAAAGGTCTTTTCCAACCAAAACAATTCTGTGGGTCTGTGATGTGAGCACGCACAAGCGGACACGCACACACACACGTGTGTGAGTGCGGGTGTACGGCAGATGCCGCCTGTGTGTCCCTGCGCACTCGCACCCACGCGTGCCCCTGGGCCCGGCCGTGCCCGCTCCGCGCCCG
>NW_010305259.1:11212-11457 GCF_000700745.2 Antrostomus carolinensis | reverse complement strand
ATATATATATATACACACACACACATGTATACATATTCATTTTAGGAAAGGCAATATCTCTTTATTAAAAATATTGTTTCCTACATATGAGATTGCATATTTTATCTATGATTAGGTACATCTAGTACTTCTGTTTTTGTTGTACTTGCCTCTGCACTGTCCTCCAGTTTTTAATAAAAAATAACTAAAATTAATTATGCACACAATAAATTATCTAAAGTATTTCTATAGAGTTTGGAGGCAGA
>NW_010305259.1:0-11192 GCF_000700745.2 Antrostomus carolinensis | reverse complement strand
TGCGGCACAGAGGTTGAAGGCTGTCAGTTGTAGTCTTATTCTGGTATTATAGTAACAGATTGTAGAGAAAAGCAGTAGTTTTAGGAACACTGCCATGTCTTTTTCTATTATCAAGTGTGGATTTAACTGGAAATATTATATCATCTTGGTTATCTACTTCATGTTATGTGAACATTACCTAAGTCAAATTTACAAACTCAAGCAGCATTCAAATGTCTTATTTGTACACACACACCCCTAGGGAGATAATTTTTAGTAGGAAAAGAATAAACAAATTCACAGAGTGCTTTGTGATGGGCGAGCCAATTGCTGATTACAGGGAAAGCACCAAATAATAATCTGATTAGAGCTTGGAATTAAATGAGAGGCTCAGCTGTCCTAACATAAGTGACACTGACAATCAGCTGGAATGACAGCTGGAGAAAGTTCATGTGTTCATATTCCCTTTTTAATAACACCATAAAGAGATTATAACACCAGTATCCCTACATTGTCTCCTTGTCATAATGGGAAAAGCCAGTCAACAGGTCAAAAGGATCACTGAGTCATGACTTCGGTCAGCTGATATAAAATTCTTAGGTCTGAATTTAAAAATGTGATCCACATGAATAATTTCTAATGAAGACTGAATTCTGAAGTATCTGGAAATACATGAAGAAGAAAAAAAAATGTTGTCCTCTGTGTTTCAAAAAACAAAAATCAGCAAAATTCACTCTTCTTTCAGTCACAGACATTATTCTATAAAATTAAATTAAATCTCACTTTTTTAATAGCTCTTGAGGCAAAAGTGATCTTTGAAGCAAACTATAACATGCATTTTTAAGAAAACCTCTGCTTTGCCTCTTTCCATTTTGTATGTGTTACCACTGTTATGAATCTAGTAAAACATTATACATTTTCCTGTGTAATCCTGTAAGTGTAATCATTCTTATGATTTTTAGCTGGTAACAAAATAACAGAGCTATAAAGATTTTTGGATCTGTATCATCCAGAGGTATTGTATATCACTTTATGTCAAAAGTCAAAATAACATAGAGAGAAATTAAAGGGTTTATCCTGTTTGTTGGCATAAAACAGTAGCATCAAGGTGCAACCAGTGTTTGATTTTCAGATCTAATTTAATTATATAAAGAAAATTTTAAATGTGGTGAAGTATTCATCATACCAGAAACTGAATAATGGCATATAAAGGGAAATTGCCTAGCACAGTGTAAATTAAAATTTTGCTTTTAATATTTCTGTGCTGTTATATTATTGCTTATTCATTAAATATCATTAAGGCCTCCATCCTGAAAACTGTCAAAATTCCATGCACGGTAAAGAGTAACTTTAGAGATTTATTGCCCTCAAAAGTCCTCTGGTGCCTGAAGTTCTGTTTCTAAGCATAAACAAAAGTTCTTCAGTTTCAGTCAAGCAGAACAACGGCAACACATTAAAAGCCTTCCTTAAACCAAGATAATAGCTGCCCTGTACTTAATGCTCGTGTCAGGTATAATCTAGTATTTTCTTGATCGGGTTCTTGGCAATCAATATTATCAGAATTTTATCTAATTTTCCTTATTAAAAATGGAATATTATATCCATTGGAATTAATGAATCTATGGGCAAAAGCTCATAGAGTTCTATGGGTCAAAATAGATTTTGATATTATACATATAAAAGTGCATCTTTATAATAGTCAAAAAAGAGCTTTGCATTGATTCCTTGCACATACATTCAAGTGTACGTATAAGTGTATATATAGATATAAAATATTACATAACTTACTCAAAATAAGACATAAATTAAAAAAAAAATGTTGATCTAGTCTTTGATGTATATCTCTTTTTGGACTTCTAATGTATTCTTATTTATCCTATGTGTGAGAGACTTTTGTTTTTCTGTTGATGCTACCTTATTCTTGCACCATTTAATGATGTTAGCATTTGGTATTTACTCAATATTTAGTTGTTTTTTTTGTTTTTTTTAAAACTCATTCTGTAAAATACTGGAAGGAAAGTGCTTGGAGTTAAGCACTGAAGTTCATAATAATTTTTCAATAAAATTACTTATAAATTATTATTATAAAATCTGCACATTCATAGTGTTTTTTAAAGACAGTTCATGTAAAATAAAAATAAATTTCATGAGTTTATGGCTGGCAAAATCAAAAAAATATGAATAAAAATATAACAATTAACTGTATTTGAGAAAGTATTTTGAACATATTCCTTTGTCATTAACAGGACCTAAGTAGGTGTTGCTTACTAATTTTACCCACAGAGAAAATAAATTTTTGTGAGAAATACTAATTGACCTTTGAAATTTTCCCATGTAGCACTTTTCCAGCCTTATTAATGGCAAATATTTGAGAGCATATTGTCATTTAATTAAAATTAAAACGTTGTTTAAAAAAAATACCATTAACAACAACAAAGCAGAATGATTTTTTTTTTAAATGGATATGAGTTAATTCTAGAAGACCCTGCATGAATATTCTCATATTAATGAATTTAACTTGCATGAGGTGTATTTTATCACATTATTTTAATTCCTAAAAAAGCTACATTAAAAATGGGGCTACATTAGCTACATTAACCCTGGGCTGCATCAAGAGAAGCGTGGCCAGCATGTCAAGGGAGGTGATTCTCCCCCTCTACTCCACTCCTCTCGTAAGGCCCCACCTGGAGTACCACGTCCAGTTCTGGAGCCCCCATCACAAGAGAGACCTGGAGCAGCTAGAACAAGTCCAGAGGAGGCCACAAGGATGATCCGAGAGCTGGAGCACCTCTCCTACGAGGACAGGCTGAGAGAGTTGGGGCTGTTCAGTCTGGAAAAGAGAAGGCTTAGTGGAGATCTTATAGGGGCCTTCCAATACCTGAAGGGGGTCTACAAGAAAGCTGGGGAAGGACTTTTCATAAGGGCAGTTAATGACAAAACAAGGGGAAATGGGTTTAAGCTGAAAGAGGGTAGGTTTAGATTAGATATTAGGAATAAATTCTTTCCTGTGAGGGTGGTGAGACACTGGAACAGGTTGCCCAGAGAAGTTGTGGATGCCCCTCCCTGGAGGCGTTTAAGGCCAGGCTGGATGAGGCTTTGAGCAACCTGATTTAGTGGAAGGTGTCCCTGCTGATGGCAGGGGGGTTGGAACTAGATGATCTTTAAGGTCTTTTCTGACTCAGACCATTATATATGGAATCTTTAAGGTCCCCTCCAACCCAAACCACTCTATGATTCTATTATTCTATGAGTCTATGATTCTATGATAAGTAACTAAAGTTATTTTACTCAATACAGTAGATACAGTGAATGAAGTTCATTTTAAAATGACTTCAAATCACCTTGCAAGGTTTTTATTTGCTTTTGTATATGATTTTTCTTGTATTTTTATCCTCGGTTAGACTCAGAACTGTCACCACAGTGTTTCTTTCACTTTAATTGCAGATGCAAACTCAAGAAGAAAAATACCTTATGAGAATCCTAATGAGAAACCTAATGAGAATTTTCCGCTTAAACTTGAGAAAAAACTTCTTTACGGTGAGGGTGCCAGAGCACTGGAACAGGCTGCCCAGGGAGGTTGTGGAGTCTCCTTCTCTGGAGACATTCAAGACCCACCTGGACGCCTTCCTGTGTAATTTTGTTTAGGTTCCTGCTCTGGCAGGGGGATTGATCTTTTGAGGTCCCTTCCAATCCCCAACATTCTGTGATTCTGTAATCAAAGAAATATTATAATTTGAAAAGTTTTATACATTAATTCTATTTGGTCTGACCCAACTCATATTAAATTCTGGTGAAGAAGACTGTATGGCAATATTTGCCATTACTTAATATCTAATAGATCGCTATGGAGTTCCATTAAATAACACTGTGGCATCCACTTCAAAAACAGCATCTCTGCATGAGAAAGTAATTACATGTAAAGTGGATAATATTCAATTATTAAATATTGTAGTTTGGTAGTTTTTCTTTATTTTTTTTCTCTGAGGAAAGACACTCAGGAAAAAAAATTGATCTTAACTTTTATAACAATTGTTGGCCTCAGATTTCTGCTCTCTAGTCTTTGCCTAATTTTGTTGCAATTTTCATTTTGATTCAGTAAAAATTAATAATCATGGTCTGTCATTTATTTTCTTTCTGTTTTGCGGCTCCCTATCATGAAATCATAAAGATGTGTAAACTGAGTGTGTCACTTCACCTCATGGAATTGACCTTTGTCTCTAAGGTGAAACACCTAATATTGTCTTACAGTTTTCAAATTGTTTTTATTCAAAATTTTAAAGGGTTGGGTTTTTTAAAAATCATCTTCTTTTCCTACGTATTAGTGAATCTACTGACTGTCAAGGAAAATCAAGCAGATTAATTACTGTTTTTCTTTATTTCTTTGTATTGTATTCTAATACACTTTTCAGGTTATATTGTTCTTAGCAATAGGAGGTAGTGTTTACAAAAGCACAAGTGATTTCTTTATGCTCAGGGAAAGAAAACACAAGATTAAAGTACCTTGTGATTCAGCCTTCATTTCCAGTTGTGTACTGCTAATCAAACTGTCTCACCAAGAGTTCATTTCCTAAAACTAGGAAGGAGCCCAACCACACTATTCATACTGAATATCAAATTCTCTTATGATTGCAAGTTTAGTGCTATTAGTGTTAATTAATGTGTGTAAGTATTTGTGAAGGGTAGTTAATTCCAAAACATGGAAAAAGTTTGATCCATCTGATAGCTTACTTCTCCCCTTTTATTAAAGGAGAAGAAGAAAACTTCTGTTAAAGTTTTCTGAACTTCCAAATACCCTGCCATTGAATAGCCATCACAACATGCCATAGAATGGTCTGGTTTATGTAGCAACAGTTTAAATTGAATTTGAGAGTTCAATTTCCTATTGCATTTTTACAGTTTTTAGTTTTAATCCTTTAATTTTTTTACAGTATTCATTGTTAAAATGGTAGACATAATTTCTCTGTAGGGTTTTGTTTTTTGTTTTTTTTTTTTTTTTTTTCAAACATTTGAAGATATCCTATTTTTCAACCTACCTAATTCTAAGGTTGTACTGCTAGGTTGAATCTTGATCAGTCTGCTGAAATTAATGAAAAAAATCTTTAAGCATGTGCACCTGGGAGAAAACATATGTTGATTTAGATACATTAGGAATATAGTTGATCTGAAACAACTTTCCATTTCTTGGCACAACATACTTCTCACTATAAGTTTAAGTAATTCTGAAATGGAATAACTAGGCTCCTGCTAGTGCTTTAGCAGATGTTTAATTATATAAGGGAAAAACTGAACAGTATAAGGAAGGATTGATAGAACTGTATCCCAGATACAATATAGTTTAGCTAAGAGCCAGCACATTGAAAAGGTGGAACAAGAATGGTATTTCAGCTGTCAACAAATTCATCCAAATCCTTTTGCCATAGTTACAGTTGCTACTGCAACCCAGAAAGAATGGTATTTGTCCATTACGTTGCCTAGAAGAATCACTCAGCAACTCTAAGGAGCAGTGAGAATGAAGAGGTGTACCTTCAATGCCAGAATGATTTTCTGCAGCTCTAGATAAAACATAGCTAGGAAATGGCAGACTTGAGTTCTCATCTTTCACATTTGCTTAGGAAAAAATTGTCCAAGGTGAATATTCCAGCTACAGGGGAGGATGAAAGTGGATATGATTTTTTTTTTCTAATAAATGTGTATATTTTTTCCCCTTTTTTTTGTCTTTCCCTTTCCCCTTCCCCTTCCCCTTCCCCTTCCCTTTCCCCTTCCCCTTCCCTTCCCTTATCAAGTAGAGAGGATTAAAAAGCTAAAAGTATGGATTCATTCCAGCTAAGTGCAGGCACTTAACTGAGAATCCTATGCTAAGATCCTAATCATTCTAAGCTTATCCTAAAGTTAATGGAAAGGAAGTTATCTCCTGAGAGCAATTAAGATCTTAGTTGACTGAAACAACCAGCTGTAAAAGCCCTTCACTCTTCATATTATATCTCTAAAGCTGGTGGGATAAATCTGGACCAAATATTTAATTTGGGGTTTAATGGATCTGTCATTGTCATGTTGAATGGAAGACTTTTTCCAAGGGAAAAAAAAAAAAAAAAAAAAGGGCAAGCAGAAATATTTCAAACCATCAATTTTTGTGTTATTAAATAATGAAAAATTTTCCCTCAAAAATTACTTAAGAATTACTATAGATAGCTTACTATGTACAAGAACTCTTATATTTATATTCCTCTTAAAAATGTATTTATGTTGGGGTGAGTTCCTGTTAACATATATACTGTAGGGATAGTGTTTAAATAGTTTGTCACCTTTATTTCACATTAAGGAATGAAGTAATGAAAAGTGTGCAGGTAAAAATGTGATACTGTGGCAGAAGCAAGCCCCTTGGCTTTCATTGAAATGTCTATTTTCTTCCTTTTTTTTTTTTTTAAAGGGATCTTCAGTAGGACTTTAAAAAATATATTTTATAAAACTACCGAAAATCTCTATGTTAGCATCTGGTATTTTCAATTTCCTTTTTTTCAAGTCATTAATTTCCATTCACTTAAGTAACAGCAGAAGTCATAGCTGTGTGTTTCTTCAAAGAAGAGACATGATCCATGTTAAGTTGTAGGGCCACTATTTATAAGAACTAATGGTATCATTAATAAAGGAACATAAGCCTGTGGTAAATTAAAAATAAAACAAAAATTTTCTTTGGGTTATCTGATATTGTTAATTTAAATGCCAGATATCACATATAAACTTTCCTGGTAGTGACTTGCAAGAACCATATAATTTCTGTTTTTGAAAAAGACTTTCATATATCCTCTAATATCTTTATCATCCATAAACATGACCTTAGCACACTAATTTTAACTTCTAATACTAGTATAATCTTGGAAGAAATCTTGTACTTAACACTTATAGTTTCCATTCTTTCAAAAGCTAATAACAATTTAAACTACATTGGCTTATGAATGAATTCCAAACAGCCATTTCAGAAACACAGCAGTGTCCTGAAGACAAAGATATACTGCTTAAAGAGGCAACATTTGTGTGCTGTCACAATAAACTGGAACAAACTGAAAATGTTTTCATCCTAACAATATACAAGTGTAGCCAAGACTTGATCCAACACAACTCATTGAACTGTACCTGTAAACAGCTTGTCATATTCTTCAGGTCATTATTTTATTTCTTGTATTGGGTTTCTAGAGAAATCTGTAAAATTTTTTTTCTGTGACATTTCTGTTTGTGATCATCTGTTTTGATCATAGTAAATTCAGCCTTGTTTTTTTCCTAACTTTGTTTGTTAAAGAGTGTTCAAATCAAATTAAGGTATTTAAGACAAATTGTTCTGTCAACGGTGGTTTTACATGAATTTGTTTTGTGATCTTCAGCTGTCCCTCCCAACCATCCTCCACTCCCATTTATAATATCTGCTCCTCCCCCAACAAGTCAATCCCACTGACCTTAGTCCTTCCACAAACCTACATGCTACAGCATATCCAGGTTGTTCCCACTTCCAAAGGCATCTCCCAGCTATACCATGAGTTTGTTCTCATACTGCCTGCACCTCTAGGTTCTTCCTGATGCCCCTTAGGTCCTCACATCACCATATTCAGCTTTTTCCATGTCTCTCATTACTAGGAAAAAGCCTCAAGTTGTGCCAGGAAAGGTTTAGATTGGATGCTAGGAAAAAAAATTATTCACTGAAAGGGTTATCAAGCACTGGAACAGGCTGCCCAGGGAAGTGGTTGAGCCACTATTCCTTGAGATATTTAGATGTGTATATATGGCTATTACGGACATGGTTTAGTGGTGCAGTTGGCAGTGACAGGTTACAGTTGAACTCAACGATTTTAAAGGTCTTTTCCAGCACAAATGATTTTATGACTCTGTGATTCTATGATTCTACTGGTCCTTTGCCTGCAACTCAAGATAAAGGCAGAAAATGCTGCAATTGTTTTATAGCTTTATGTAGTCTCTTTGCCTCTTTAACGTGCTTAAGCTCGTTGGTCTTCTGGGTGCTGCCATCCAGTTGATGGTTGACCAGATGAATTGCTAATTCCTCACTGGAATGCTAGTAAATTCTTCCTTTCATCTATTTATCTTATTTTTGCTACTTATTTTCATAAAACTATTGGACTGATAACACCTTTGAGATTTCTAGCTTTCCCTCAAATTTGATTGAAATCGGATAATGCATTTGTGAGTTACCTTCAAGAAAGGAGTGCTAGAGAGAGAAACATGCAGTAGCATCAGGTAATCTGGATATTCAGATAATGTTAGAAAGCCTTATTGCACATAGAACGTGTGCATTATTTTACCTGTGATTAAAGCATAGTTCTTCAAAAGTGGACTTAACATTGTTTTTTAATAAGACACTTGTATCACTAGGAGAAAATATGAGAATCTACAGTAACAAATCCTTTTAGTTTTCATGAGAGGTCACAAAAGATTCTAATTTACATAGACACTGTTTCAGACCACTGAAACAGTTGATAATTTGGTTTAAAACCTGATTTCAGTGGAATTCTCTAAGAGAACTAGGCTACAAGATCAATTTCACCAACTTCACTGACATTTTTTACTGCGATAAAATATTTTTACATCTCTTGAAACTCCACTAGCATTTATTGGTCTTACTATGCAGTTCAAGATTTAATTTAATGCCATACTTTGACAAATTAGTTTAAAAGCATTTTGTGTATTGGCTAACAGAAAAACAACTCCATTGTGTTTAAATTTTGTTGGAAAGTTATAATGCAGAAGAATAATATGGTCATTACTCCTGCATCTTATAAGAGAAGCAAGTTGTCTACAGAAGATAAGCTACAGTACTATTTAAAAAAAAGTAATTTAAATGACACACTGCCCACCAAACATTAAACTGCAAAATCTAGACATCATGGGAGTGACAGAACTCACTTCACAACTTTCTACAGCATCTTGCAAACAGCTCTATATTTGGTTATCTTCAACTGCTACCATCTGACAATTTTCTAACATCACTCTTCGTCACTATATTTTTCCAGAACATATATGAATATCCTGAGCAGACTAGAACTCAGGGAAAGTTTTTAACAAGCTTTCTAGCTTTTCTATGTGATTGAAAATGTAAAGAAGATGTAAAACTTCCTATAGAAAACTAATTTTCTTACAGATGGGCAAATGATTTAATACTGTAGATTGTTATACAAATAATATTTGTCAATATTTGGATATTTTAGAATGTTTTTTAATAGAAAAAGTGTTTCAGTGAAAAGTATAAGTTAATAAATTATTCAGGTTATCATTATTTATAGTGGAAACCATAAATGCTAGAGAATTTGTCCCGCTTATCGTATAGAAACTTTTGTCAACAAGCAAGCATATTTTTTCCATGTTACATATTTTTATATCACCATGATATTTCCAGCTTTGTTTTTCAAAAAAACTGGAATTCCATAGTAACTTCTGCATTTGTATGTGTGTCACATGCCCCCACACCCTTCAGTATTCCTGCTACTGGGAATAAATACAGAAGTTTCAGAGAAGTTGTACTTCGTAATTTGCCTGATTATGGAGGCTACTTCCAAGTCAACCACTGCAAAAGAACACGAACTGCAAGCAATATCTGCGTTATAAATAAGCAGGACACTTGGAATCAGAAAAGTGATGTTATTTGTCATTATTATACGATGAACAGTGATTCCAACTTCACAGTTTATCTGTGAAAGCATTTTTAAATCTCAGGACATAGCTGTTATTTGTTGCTCTTTGAATTAACCCACTCTTGTCAGAATCTGGGCTAGCTCTGATTCCCAAAGCAACTACAATTCACTTTTCACAAAAGTATTAATGAAAAAGCTCACCCCTCAGAAATAATATCCATCCCATATCAATAGCAGTTAATAGAGACTAATAAAGAGTTAGACTCAAGATCCTCATTTAGAGCTTAATCACTTTTGACAAAGAAGATTTTTCTTCAGACATTATGGGACCTAAGATGACTGTGGACACACACTACGTTGTTTAAGTTAAACAGATGCCCAAATCTCTCCTAGGACTGTAATTGGAGTCCTGAATACAGCTCTGGAACCTCAAAGATCCAGATATTTAAATATGTTTGAGCAGATGAAATAAACTCCCTGCAGGGTCTCCCTGATTAATGGTTGCCGCCACTGCTTGGACAGCTTCCCCCAACTTTTCACAGTGTTCAATACATTTTAATGTTTATAGCCACTTTCTCTGGCAGTTTATAGTTTCTCATACTAAGGAGAGAGGCTTGTCTCACATATAGGGTTTTAAAAAGCTCATGACTACTCCAGCACTTTTATTAGTTATTGAACTACAAATAACTGATTACAAAAACCTTTTCATAATCTGTTCGTCCTATCACTAGTCCAAAGTCATTCATGGCTGGAGCTCCAGCCATGGCCAAGATGAAAATATACTCAGAGGAGAAATCTTTTTGCAGCTTACCTCTTTCAACTCCTTTCATTAGGAGATTAATGGACCTCCATGTTCATTCTCTCTTCCATTTCTAACTCTGTAGAATTACACCTCGACATGACAAGTTCTCTTGGCAGTCCCTGTGCAGCCCAAAGAGCACCTGAGCATTAGAGTTCACCTTCTGCAACATACTGATTCTCCTGGCAGTGTCTTTGTAGTCTCTCACCAACAGGATCGATGGACTTTGTCTTTCTCCCAAGCCTAACTCCAAACCTAGGCATGGGCTGAGCCTTAGCCAAGGATGACCAGCCATGACACACATTACAGAGTACTTGGGCAATAAGTCTTTCTCCATCATAACCTTTCTCTTGGCAGACCCTTTCAAGTCCCACACAACATGTGAAGCTACAAGTTTTGCCTTTCTCCTAATCTTAACCTCAATCATAAGGGTGGCCTGAGGCTTAGCCAATGACTCCCAATAAAGACTCACCTGAACAATTTCACAGCAGAGAAATCTTTCTGTAGCCTTCCACTTCTTTTAACAGCTTCACACAACAGGAACTCCATGTTTTGTCTATCAATACTAAACCTGACCCAAGGTTAAACATAATCCAAGGCTGGTGCTGAGCTTTATCCAAGGGAAGAATCACAGAATCTTGAGCTTAAAAGGGATCTCTGGAGATCGTTTAGTTCAACCCTCCTGTTCAGTACAGTGTCAAATTAAGTCTGTTGCTCAGAACCTTGTTCAATTACATTTTTAATACCTCCTAGGACAGAGATTCCACAACCTCCCTGGGCAA
>NW_010305258.1:0-3312 GCF_000700745.2 Antrostomus carolinensis | reverse complement strand
CACCAGCCTGCCCCTTAATTTTCACCCACAAGCTCTCAACTCTCATTTCATCCGCCCCTGGACAGATCTCAATACACTGCAGTTGCTCTTTACATAGAGAGCGACTCCACCACCTCGCCTTGCTGGCCTGTCTTTCCTGAGAAGGACAGAGCCATCCATGGCCACATTCCAGTCCTGTGAGCTGTCCCACCATGTCTCTGTAATTGCCACCAATTATTTGCAGTAATAAACAACAGGAAACACTACAAAGTACTCTTTTAAAAATTCTGTCTCTGTTTTTCTCCCTAGCCCCCTAAATTTATTCCACAGTGAATTGTTTTATCTAAAATGAGGACGTTAGCAAAATCAGACATTGCTGAAGCTCTGTACCTAGGTTCAGCTTTTTTTTCAGCAGATGTGCTCAAAGAGTAAATGATTTATCTCACCTAAAACATGCACTGCAAAGCCTAGATAAAGTGGACCAAATTTATGCCAGAGGAAGAAAGGTTCAAACCATCTGAATCTGAGTTTCAACTATCTATAACACTTCTGAGTACATTCAAACGTGAATAAAGTGTTAAATCTAGTTTCAACTTTAATTTGAATGTACCCCACTAGTACGAAATTTGAACCTCGGAAGGTGAAATGAATTACCTAACATGATACACAAGGATTTACCAGCAGGAGCTAAGGAGGCTTTACCTGCAGCAGGGTCACAACCAATAGCTTCCACATCATGCAACACTGCTATGGCTAAATAGCCCATTTTCCTTACACTGAGGATGTCCTTCATGCATGGTACCTATGTGTAACTGAATGAAATTAAGAAATGGAAATGCAGGCCAAGCTACAAGAAATAACATATTTTGACAGAAAATTTAATAGTTCATCAAAAGCTCTTCCAAGGGAAACAGAAGAACCTCTCTCACTTGGGAAAATAAACTAATAGAAGTCTTTTTAGTAAAAAACCTGACATGCTCACTTCACAGCAGTAACTAGGAATCCCAATTACAAACTCAAGTTTTGGTTGCACCCACTATGCCAAAAGAAATCATAGGAAAGTAGTTTTTCCTAGAGAGGACCTCAACATGCAGATACAAAAAAGTAAGCTAGCTAAATTTGAGTTGACAGTAATAAAATTTGGCACTTCATGTATTTTTTCTCAACAATGTTTCTTAAAATAGTGATAAAAGCTTTCTTTAAAGACAACATCATCATCCATTTGCACTTCAGTGATTTGTAAGCTAGTAACTGAACTGCAGTTCACTACTGTAGTAAGAAATTGCTTATGGCACAATCACTAAGAGCCTGATTCTGCAATGAAGTAAAAAATAATTTTACCATTAATTTCAACAGTCAAAAGACAGCCCTTAATATTGCAGTCACATGAAAGAAAATACTACTTTGGTTGAAAAATAAAGGTCCCACGAGCACAAAAATCAGCTATAATGAGAATATGAAATAAGGAGTAATTTGCCTCCTTTGCTTCAGTGGCAACCTTCCTGTTGGGAAATAACTTTGTTTTTTCTCATTTCAAAGTCCCCTGCTAGACAGAGAAGCCTCGATAAAGTCAACAACATTGTTCTAGACAAAACCTTTGTATTTAACCCATTTTAAGGAAAAACTTGCAATTCCTGGAGCCAGCTTACAGCCACCCCAATCAAGACTAAATTTAAGGAACCACTGAGAAGCTTGTTTTCGAAGATGAATTTGCTATCCTTCTCACACATGCATGCAGACAGACAACGCAGCTAAAAGAGAGAGAGCTTAAGAGGAACAGGTTTCAAAATGCCTATGGGATTACCGAAACCTTGTACAGAGCCATATTCACACCAGCAGTCGACCATTCTGCCCAGTACCTTGGGCTTTCAGCAGCCTAACTCATAATAACCAGTCATCTGACAGGATACTTGTTACCTCAAAGAGAAACCTGAGGTAGTTACAAAACTGTTCAGGGAGCCTGATGTCAGCTGTCAACCATGGGCTCAAATCATCTTTTCTAAAGAATAAGATTGATGCCACAAGTTAAAAGACCAAAACTTTTGAGAAGAATTTGCCTTTGTCACTTATAAATGTGGAAACTCTGAGGAATCCTTGAGATCCAAAGAAAGAAGTTTAAGACACCTATACCTCCGAGAAGTATACTTGTGAGCTAATAAATAATCAGTTACTGGCAGAGAAAACAAAGTCAACAATAACTACTACAGCAACCCAATTTAAAAGCAAAAGTATATTGTATACGCTGAATTTGGAAATGCTGCACTTTCCTTTTGTAAGTCTTTAACGTTATGTGTTCTAACAGGGAAAACAAATCTGAATTCAAACCTTGCTTCCCAATACAAGACTAGAGCAATTACTTGAGATTCATGCAAATGTGGTAATACAATATACACTACCCCTAACAAAATCCACACATGTAAATGAGATGTAAGGAAGTAATCACACTGGTGACACAACGCAGCTAAAATAGCAAAAAATTCAAGTCAGAATAATTCTTCAGAACTAGAAGTTGATTACAGATACATTGTCCTCCTTCCTCAAGTTGAATAACTGAAGGATCACCCTTTCTTACCTGAATAGGATGCTTTGAAAAATGAAGTGAAAAAATGATTGTATTATGACAATACAACACTTGGTGCTTCCTGTCGTGACTTCCTTACCAAAGTGTTCTTGCCTACAAATGCCAAGTGAGGAAGCATACCCAGCACTTTTTGAGCTCTATTCCAAAGGTATTTTCCTGCTCTTCTTTCAGAAGAATATTTCCATGCCTACCTTCTACCATCAGGGCTGCACATCTCTGCTCCTAGGCCTACTCCCTCTGCAGTAACCTGCAAAAAACCATGTGAATTCCACAGGAGGGGGAACAGGTTCTCTCTCAGAAGTTAAGTAACTCCAGACTCACCTATTTAGATTTCACCTCTGAAACACTCTAATTTCTTTCTGGCTCGTTTTCCCTCCCTAAAGGCTTTTCTTCCCCCCCCCACTCCCCACCCCTTTTCAGGAGGAAGCCAAGCTGTGAATTTTCCTTTAGCCAGACTGAGGTTCAGACCACAGAGATGAATTATAAAATAAGAGTTTTCCGAGTAGTAAACGTGTCACACAGCGTGCCTGTGACACCAAGGCTTTACCCAGACACCTGCCCACCCGTGTCACTCGGCCAGCCGCAGGCAGCCCCGGGGACTCGCAGAGAAGCGGCCCCGCACCCGAGGGCTCTGCTTATTCCCCACGTTTCTCTTGCCCGGGAAGTCTCGCGCACGCTGGCAGAGGAAATCGGTTTTGTAGCGACACCTTCAAACCGGCGGAGCCGCCCCGCAGACCCCGCGTCCTCCGCCG
>NW_010305257.1:2851-15339 GCF_000700745.2 Antrostomus carolinensis | reverse complement strand
TAGCGGCATTCGGAGCTGCAGCCCACCGGTGTCCCCAAGGAATCTGACCCCCATATGGGGCACCCCCAGCTGGGACCAATCATTTCTGTCCCCAACTGGCACCCTGCCACCTTCCCCACACCTCCAGGCAGGGCACAGGGATTATTCCAGAAGACAAGACAACCCCTGATATAACAAAACCCTGAGGTGGCAGGTTCCCTGATCCCATAAAGGGGCTGGGATGCTCCTGCCTGGGGGAGCATCAAGATGTGAGGGTCTACAGGGTCTTCATCCCCTGCTAGCTGGCTTTCCCAGACCATCTCAGAAGAAGCCCACCACTGGGAATCTGCCTTCCTTCTATGTCACCTCTCAGGCAAGAGCCTTGGGCATCTTCTTGTCCCCACTGTCGGGACATCAAGGGAACCCTCAGAGCTGGTACCATGCCAGGCACCTGAAACCCACCATGGCCAAGTCCTGAGGGGCCACAGGTGATGCCAGGAGCTGTGGGTGATGCCAGGAGCTGCAGTGCATGCTGTAGGAGCAGGCAAGGGCAGGGGGAGAGGAGCTGCCCTCCTCATCCTGGGGGGAGAAGGACCATCTCTGCTTGGTCCCCAGGGCTTTGTCCCACTGTCCTTTCAGCTCTGATGGGGCAAGCAGCAGGTAAGTGCCTCCATTTGGTGTCACTCAGATGTGCAAGCAGGGAACAGGGTAGAAAAAGGGTCTGGAAACCTGGGAGAGGCTCAGAGAAGAGCAGGATGGAGATGTGCATGTAGGGATTGGTGTGTGTGTTCCCAGCGAGAGGAGGGCTATGTCCCTTGTCACAGGATATACCTCAATAGCAACCATGCAAGTCACCAAACTCCTTGGTGGCTCCCACCAGGCAGCCCTTGCAGGTCTTCCTGAGCCCACCACTGTGTGCAGATCCAGATCCACTGGAGCCTGCATGGACTCCCAGCAGCTACAGTGCCACTAGTCCTGCAGGGCTGGCTGTGATGGGAGCAAGGCAACTGGGGCAAATCCCATGGCTAGTAGACCAGGCTGCCTCTGCAGTATTCCCAGGAGCAGTTGGCATGGGGACATGGGGTAGGCAGGGAAGGGAACCATGCTCCTCTGACTCTGTGGTCCATCCTTGAGGACCTGAGCAAACACAAGGATGCAGCTGGCCCTGGCAGCCTGGGAGAGAGGAGCCTGCTGGAGCTGGGCTCTCCATGTCCTGCTCCTGCAGTGCTGGGAGCTGGAGCAATAAGCAGTGGCACGTTTCTGCCATCCACCCCTCAAGAGATGCAGAGGAATTGGGCTGGGCCTGGGGTTTTTTGGGTGGTAAAATGCCAGTTGTTTGATGGGGGGAGTTCTCTGTGCGGGTGGCCTTGGTGTTTGCCCACCTGGCTGCAGGTGATGTGCGTGAGCATAGCCTGCACCCCCAGCACACAGCCTGGGAGATTTGGGGGCAATGCCCCTGGTCCCCCGTGATGCTGTGCCACCCTTGCTCCCCTTACTGCCACAAGCACACTCCCTGGGCACAGCCAGCAAGCCGGGGTCTCTGGCTGTGCTCTGCACCCCAGCGTGGCATGGGGCAGCCCTGGCTGGACCCACCTTGCTTCAGGGGGCTTTGCGGAGGCTGAGGCTTCTGCTCCATGAGCAGTTCCTGGGGGGATGCTTAGAGGGGGGTGTGGGATCTGTGGTGAAGAGCTGCCAGGGGGGGTCAGCTCCCAGGTGTGCAGTCAGGTTTGTCCCCTCCCTGCACTACCTTGAGCAGCAGCCACAAAAAGCAGGAGTTAATTTAATACTAGGTGGGCAGGGCGAGGACCGCCTGTTGTTCCAGTGGTGCTAAAAGGTGTGAGCCGAGCTGAACAGACCTGGGATGTGGGGTCTGGCTCTGGTCCGTGTGGACAGACACCCAGAGCAGGCAGGGGATGTACAACACACAGGAGGAGTCGTGGAGTAGTGGCTGGCCATGCCCAATGCTCCAGGGACACGCTATCTAGCTCATCTTCTTTTACCACTTGAAAATCCTTCTAGAGCATGTAACCAGAAGAGAACTCCTGCTTGTGTGAGGGCATCCAAATATACATACACACACACACGTGTCATACCCAAATACGTCGCGGCGCTGGGGAATGCCAGCGCACAAGCTGGTTACGCTCCCAGCTCCCCCCGGCAGGCGCTTCCACCTCCCCCCGTTCCCACGGGGGAAACACTTCCAACGCTGGTGACAGATAATGCCACCCAAGTGTGGGCTCTTCTCATGACCCTCCTTCTGGCAGCATCTGAATTCCCTTTGCCAGCTTTGTAGGCTTCAGTTCGAGATGGCACCTGAGCTCAGAGCTAAGCACTTGCTTGCCACTGCCTTAAACAGGGATGGGGTCTCCAGCAGGGATTTCTCTGGCTGGTGAATGAGGTTGGGACCTTGTTCTGGTGGCCCAACCCTTCCCCTGTGACAGGGAGAGTTAAGGTGAAGTGACCAATTCCACCTTCAAGGCTTCTCCCTACTCTGTATTTTCACGTCGTAGTCCAAGCCCATCCAAAGCTCAGGCTGTTGCCGTGTGCTGGAGCAACGGATCCTTCAGGTGAAGAAACACCATGAGGGGATGGAGGTGCTGGCTTTCACGCTGCCTTTGGCACACTTTGGGCTGGACTGTGCCCAAGCCACAGGGAGGAAGGCGAGGAACCGATGCCACCGGGCAGTAGCCAGCAGCCCTCTCCTCCCAGCCCGGCTTGGCGTGTGCAGGCAGCAGGCACCGGCTCCTCGGCAGCAACACACAGGCTTTTCAAGCGCAACCTCTTAACCCCACTAATTCCCTTGTTTTCTCCTGCCAGGCCTGCTGTGTCCTTGCCAAGGGGTGGCCCAGAGCCTGCTAATTGCATTAGCAAGCTGAAGTGTGTCTCTCCATCACTGCAGTTGTCATTCTCCGGGGTTGTTTTTGGGGCTGCTGGTCTTTGCTCAGCAGTATGGGACAGGGTGATGAGCAGCAGCACCCCTTGGCCCTTCCCCTTGGCCATCTCCATCCAAATTATCTCTCTTCTGGATTGACTCCCTGCTCCCAGCTCATGCTGAGATGGGGTCTCATCAGGGATCAGGGTGATCCTCAGCACAGTGCAGCGCTTCTCCCAACCCTTCTTCCTTGTCGGGAAGGCACCAACGGCATGGTGCGAGGAAGGGCTGCCTGAGCTCACCTAACCTACTCCCAGCCCAAAAGTCCACATCTCCAAGGCTGATTTGGAGGTACCAGAGTTGATTTGGAGGTACCAGAGCTCATCCCCACAGTGGTTGCTTCCAGAGGAAGCTCAGGCTGCCAGGAGCACCCTGGAGCATCCCTCACCTCCCACCTTCCCATCCCCACCTCCTGTCCCCAGGCCATCTGGCCACACTCATCCATGTTAAACAAATGCTGGAGTCTATTATCAGGCCCTGCCTCCCCCTTCCCCCCCGGACAGATGGGGGCTGAGCACACCCGGAGCCCCAGCCCGTAGCATTCATGTGTGTGAATGAGAAAATTGAATTATTTATGGCCATGCGAATAAGGCTGGCGGCTGTGGAGGCCGAGCGGAAAGGACTCCATTACGTGGCAAGTACCTGTTGCTATGGAGCCCGGGCTTCTTCCCCACAGCCCCCCATGCACAGCTGCATCCCTACCTGCCCCCCATCCTGCCCTCATCCTCACAGGTCTCGGATGGAGAATGGACCCAGGTGCTGGGCTGGCCACGGTGTGCCCAACCGTGGGTGTTTTGCTCCCTCACTGTGCCCACTGCTCCCCTGGACCAGTTTTGGGGGTCACCCCGAATCTCTCTGTATTTCTGAGCAGTGCAATGTGGGGATGGGGTGATGCTGGTGGCTGGTGGCTTCCCAGACACCATGATCTGTTGTCTGCAGCACACATCAAAACCACAGGGAAGCGTTGGGGTGGGCAGCAGCAGCATCTCATGGTTGGGGTTGGGCAAAGCAGGTCTGATCCCGGCACAGCATGGGGTGAGGGGTGACTCTCAGCAAAAATCCCTTAACTCCCCTTAAGCATCCCATCCCCAGAGGCAGCGGGAGCTGGGACTCGAGGTCCCCTACTCCCCTCCACGCCCAGGCAGAAAAGCAGCTCTGCAAGAACAGGAACCCCTCCCAGAGCCACCTGCATTACAGCCGCTCCCTGGGGAAGACGAATCCTGCAGCTATGCTGAGAGGTGCTGGGCCATCCCTCCCTCACACTGGCTCCCCAACTCCTCCTTGGCCAAAAAATACAACTTTGTCCCTATTGGAACACAGTCCCTCTCACCTCAATACACCCCTGGGCTTGGGCCAGGTTACTGGGGACCAGGAGGGGATGGGACGCACAGCCCTCAGCCCTGCGCCGTGGCAGCGCAGGGACTCCCGCTCCCTTCCCTGCAGGGCTAAGAATAGACTCCAGCTCCGCTCCTGGCACTGAGTGGGCTCTGCTGGGCTTGGAGGAATAAAAAGCAGGCAAACACTTATTTTAGTCGCTGCAGTCGGCAGCTGTGACTCTGATGTACCCAAGAAGTGGCTTCGCACCCTGTTTACCCATCCGCTGCTGGGAGCAGAGGCACCATCGCAGACCTCTCATCCAGGCTGTGGATGTCCCCACCATGCTCCCAGCTCCAGCACTGAAATGCCAGATGGCTCCCAACCCTTCTCCAGCACACCCAGCTGCTTCTCCTCTTCCTTTCCCCAGGCTTCTGGGGTGAGCCTGGGGGATGCAGATGCTCCCATCCTTCCCCATGCCTTGAGGGATGCTCCCCCCATCTCCCCGCACCGGTTGCTGCTGGAGGCCAGTGGAGCCTTGCTGAGAGGCTTAGGGTTTGCATATGGTCTAAGAGCACATCCCACTCTACAGGACATGGGGGGCTTGTCCCCACCACCTGAGATAAAGGGAGATCACAGACATCCCTGTGTCCAAGTGAGGCATCTGCCCAGGATGCTGCAGTGGGGAGCTGGCACATGCCAGCCACAGCTCTGGGCGCGAGGCTGGGGGAAGCACCCGCTCCAGGAAAGCAGCTCTGGGTCCCTCTCCCTGGCATCACCCCCAAGGTAAAATCAAGAGAAAGCGAATTGTTACCATAGTTACATGAAGTGGCCTTTCTCAGGGAGCCGCGTCATCACTGCTGTCACAAGGTTAAGGCGGTGGGGAGTGGTGGTGGTGGGGAAGGGGGGGAGAGATGTGTTTTCTTTGGAAAAACCATGGCAACAGCTATTTCTAAGGGAACAGCTGTGCACAGCGAGGCCATGGGGAAGGGGCTGGGGCGTCTCAATGCCAGCCACACTCTGAAGGCAGCAGCACCAGGTCCAGCAGCTCTCCATGGCAGCCAGTATCCCCAGAGTCCCCTTCCCACCAGTGCCAGGACTTGCCAGGTGTCTCCCACAGTGCTGGCATGGTGCTGAGGGCTCCAGCACATCCAGCAAAGCAACATGAGGCCACTCCAGTTTGCTTGACGTGTGCAACCCCTCCTGGCATGCTCCTGTGGGCCAGGGGTGCCAGATGTGTGGGATGGCTGGGACCTCCTGCCCTGGAGAGCGGGGATGTGAGCAAATACACCAAGGAAAAGCCCCAACAGAGAGCCCAAGGTTAATCAATGTATGATGTGAAGTCTGAACAACCGTAATGCAAATACTGGTGGAGATCATAGGTGTGGAGTCAACACGTCTGAGGAACCTGCACCCCAGATCTGCTTGGCAACATCCAAGTGGACTCAGTGAGAAGAAGACACACTCTCAACCACAAGTTCCACTCTGGCTCCTGTTTCAACATGTAGCTGGAAATTATCTCTCTTTGCAAGACAGACTTTTAATTAAGACCATTTCCCTGAAGGAAGCCAAGATGGAGAGCTTCACTTCTCAGTATTCCAGCGCTTCCTGGTATTGGTTTCCACATCAATTATGGTGCAAATTAGTCATCCAGAGTGTGATTCAGTGGCTGTGCTCAAGGGAGGCTCTTCAGCTCATGGGCCATCTTCCTCCAGGAAGGCAGGTGGCAAACGCAGGTGGGGTGGCCAACGCAGGCAGGATGGCCACAGCGGGGACAGGGAAGGGACAAGCACGTTCCTTGTGGCACTGAGCTCTGTGGTTGGTGGTAACAGCCTGGGATAGGGCTGAGGCCCCAGGACCAGGCATGGAGCAGAGTCAGCAAGAGGGTTTAGGATGTCTCCATGAGCTGTATGTGCTTCTCCTTGGCCACTGGACCTTGGCATGACTTGGTAGGCAACTGGACACTGAGACTAAGTATTGGGACTAAGTGCTGGAGAATCTGCAAATGGCAGCAAAACGGCAACATAAAGGGTGGGAGGAAGAGCAAGGAGCTGAATGCTCCTCTTCTGCAAGGTCCTCACCACCTGCCTTTGCTCTCTGGCAGGAAGGCTGATAGAGGACAGCGGCTTCCTCCAGCCTTGGAGGGTGGCTGTGCCTGGCTGTCCCGAGCCTACATGCCAAGGAGGAAAGGTAGGAGCTCCCTGATGGCACTGACAGGGGAAGAAGAAGGATCTGAGGATGCGATGTTCTGCTCTGTGCCGTACTGTGACAGCATCCGACCTGAGGGTGCACCAGAGGGTTGGCACAGAAATGTGGTTTAATGGTGGTTGACATCTCATTTGCTGGGTCTGGATGGTCTCCTGCTCAGGACTTAAGATGGACATGTGGTGGCACCTCTGCTGCGATCGCAGCTGTGCATCCATCCATCTGTAGGCAAACCTGTTCTGGTTTGCTTTAGTCGAGAGGCTTTTGTAGAAGACTCAACTGAAACATGGGATAGGGTTCAGGAGGAGGAGGGTCTGAAGGGGAAAAAGCAAAACCCCTCTGGATGGTGGCACGGCCACCCATGCTGCTCTCCTGCTGGAGTGGCAGAGGATGCTGTGGTTGTAGGAACTCACTGACCATGAGTTACACTACCTGTGGGGAACACCAGCATAGCCATCCAGCGGGTGAGGAAGAGCCTGGATGGCTGATCGATGGGAGAGCTGGCACACGGCAGAGCAGGTGGCCGGAGAGCTGACAGGAGAGGAGGCTGGGAGGAGACATCTGAAGACCATGGCTGGCTGCTCACGTCTCCCCAGTGACCTGGGGAACAGGGTCTCACTGCAGCACCAGGCACCCTCCCTGCTTTCTTGTCCTCTTCAGAGGGGTGGGAGAGAGCTATAGCCCTGCTGAAACCCTGCACAAAGCTCCGTGTCGACCGTAAGAGGGTCGGGATGGGAAGACTCCAGCTAAAATACCAGTTTCCCAGTGATCTCAGTTGCAAAGTTCAGTTCTCCCTTTGCTTTTGAACCCGTTTTGCTGAGCCCCGTATGGTTGGTGCCTCCTTCTCCATCAGAGGGCTCGTGTCTCTGCCTCCATGGGACAACCTCAGGGTCACACGCTTGGCATGGCTTTCCCTTAATCATAGAATCATAGAATGGTCTGGGTTGGAAGGGACCTTAAAGATCATCCAGTTCCAACCCCTCTGCCATCAGCAGGGACACCTTCCACTAGACCAGGTTGCTCAAAGCCTCATCCAACCTGGCATTGAACACTTCCAGGGAGGAGCAGCCACAACTTCCTTGGGCAACCTGTTCCAGTGTCTGACCACCCTCACAGTGAAGAACTTCTTCCCAGTATCTAATCTAAACCTCCCCTCTATCAGCTTAAAGCCATTTCCCCTTGTTCTATCACTACCTGCCTCTGTAAAAAGTCCCTCTCCAGCTTTCTTGTAGCCCCTTCAGGTACTGGAAGGCCACTATAAGATCTCCCCTAAGCCTTCTCTATATTAATATTCCTAATTACCATCAAACCTTCGCATTTCCCATGGGCACGGCCACCATGCAGGGACCAGGACTCTCCCTTGCCTCCTTGCCAGCCTGCCTACTGCCTGCTTGCCCACTGCCTGCTCCAACTCCTTCCAAACAGCACCAGGAGCCCTTTGAGGAGCCACCTGCCCCTGGGGCATGCCCTCCAAGGCCCCATTAGTTAGTGGTTGTCTTAAGCACTGTAACATTTGTAGCCTTATTCTTCCTAATCCCGCCTGATGTAACCGTGGCTGTCCTCATTAGCCACATAATTGTCCAGCAAACACAAAACAGGCCCTGACACAGTGGAAGGAAATTGGTTTAAAAATATGAAGCCTCATTCTCAGATGTTGTGGAAGGGGTTTCTTTTGTTTATTTGTATTCACACGGCATCCCGTGCAATAATGAGAGAGCGACTCTGCTGCAAAAAATACCTGTTTTTTTCTTAAAGATTGTCTTCTGAGAAGGTGGGTTTGAAATGCCAGCTGGGGAAACCCAGCCCAGTGCCTGCGCTGGTGGAGGACAACTGCATCTCCCTGGTCTCATCCGCTGCACCAAGGGGCTTCCAAGCAGAGAAGGTGACATCTCCCACTCATGCCCAGGCTGGTATGGTTGCCCAGAGAGAGGTTTTATCACATCTCCGAGTGATAACACCTGTGAATTTCAAAGGGGCTCCATCCACTTCTGACAGCAGGCGACAGGGCTAAGTTAATGGAGGCAGCGGTAAGAAATCTAATTAACCTGCAGTATGTTGTTTAATTTGTGCAAAGTTGTTGTGGTTACTCAGCTATAAACTCCATCCCCAGCTCTAATGACAGTGACTTGCATGGCAGCAGTGGAGAGCATCTTGGAGGTGAGCAGCCACCTCGTGCTCACCCTTGAAGTTGCCCTCAATTACGTGTGGAGCGTTCCAGTGGTTGCCTCCATCTGGTTCTTCCATGCCATTCGAGACATTTTTCTAGCTCCAACCTTTGGAACAGGCACCTGTGCTGCTTCTCTGCCTGCTCTGGCATTCAACCTCGGTGCATGGCTTCCAAAAACCAGCCTTCAGGACCCAGCAGTGTCAATCTGTTGATTGCACTGATGTCCAGGAGGTGGGTTCGGGTCGCTGAGTTCCCATCGCAGCTCTTAGGCTATAATTATGTTCAAGGCTCTTTGCTTCATTTATTTCTTCTTGCTAATTCCTGGAGCTGCTGTACTGATCTTTTCTTCAAGGCTGACCTCCATGTAGCTTCCCAGGAGAGAGCCAGGCCTGTTATTTAAACCAATTCACAAACTGTCCCCTAAAGGCCAGTTGTCCGTTGCATGATTTTTTGAACACCAGGAATCAGCAGAGCTGATGGCAGCTGAGCTCTTTGTGTCAGTTCAGAGAGAAGCATAGGAAAAGAGATGGATGTCATGCATTAGCATCTCTTCTCAGGTTAACCTTCCCCCAGGATCCTGGACCACCTAATAGCTCCTCTGGGGTGCTGTGCAGAGGGGCTCTGGAGCCTGCAGTGCCCGCAGAAGGGTGATGCTGAGCCTTAGCACCTCCTTCATCTCACACCAAAGCTCTGTAGTCCCCCCATGACCATGATGAGAGACACAGACACACTCATAACCTTGCCGAAACCTCCTTCCCATGGAGAGAAAAGCTTTTAACCAGGTCCCAGGAGACTCCTGGTTGCCCAATGAGATGAGATTTGCCAAGAAGGGAATCGGGAAGGAAGAGGATCCATCTCTGGGGTCCACCAAAGCCAAGTAGGCTGGGGCTCTGCTGCCATGGGGTTTGCTAGAGCAGAGGAGACTCCAGCACTGAGCACACTGAGGTCCCATTCAGCAGTGGTGCTCCACAAGTGTTGGAGATGTGAAATACAAGAGTGCTCTTAGCAGCAATGTACAGTTCCGTGCCGAGCCCTGCTAGATCCACAGCCTCCTCCCTGCAGCCTGCAGCAGCTCTCACTTGCATTTCAAGGGGAGTTCAGCCCCTCTGTCTGGTGGGAAGCCCAGAGACCTTGGTTTGCTCCTCCCTGGACACAGGCGGTTCCTCCAAGCCAGCCATGCCAGGAGCCCAGGCAGTGCCCAGTGGTGATGCCCAGGAGCTGCCCACCAGCCAGGACAGGATTCCCAGCAAACAAAACTCCCAGAAGCCAACCTGCACCCGCAAACAGGGTTTCCAGTGGAGTCCCATGTGCAGGGACACAGACGCACCCTCTGAGCAGGGGCAGCTCAGCCATCACCAGTTGGAAGGATGGACCAAGAACGTGTCCCCATGCAAAGCTCTTGGCATCCCATCCCCACGTTGCTGAGCTCCACAGCCCTTCCCCTTCAACCTGGGGACAAAACCAGGTCCCTGGGCAGCGGAGGGGAGAGGCAGCAGCCACCCAGAGGAAGAGGAGCTCAATTTGGGGGGTTCTTTCTTTTTTTTTCTTGTTTTTCTTTTTTTTTTAAGAATTAAAAAGTGGCAGCGCTAGCGAAGGGTAATTATCCCTCTGTTCCAGCTGAAATACAATTAAGGCAGCTCTCAACGAGCCCCCGGGATATTGTGGTTTACTAATTAACAAGCGGATATGCTGTGGCCCCTGTCATGGCAATTACAGCATGAGACAGGCTTCAGGAGCTCTAATTACACGTCAGCCCGCGACACACGCTGCAATACAAATTAACGAGGCTTCGGGCTGGCGATGGAGGGAGGTTACCCAGCGAGAGGCTGAACTGGGCAGCAGGGATGGAGGGGACAGGGATGGGGGGATCCAATGTGGCTCCAAGCCCGGGGATAGCGGTGCGTGCTGTGGGGATGGGAGGATGCAAGGGAGCAAATTGGGGGTAAAATACCCCATGGTTGCCAAAAAAAGGTGCATTGAAGGAGCTGTGGTCTGTTGAGATGAGTGGCATTTGGGATGACTGCACTGAATAGCAAGTATCACATCTTCTGCCGTTAATTCCCAGACCAATAAAGCTGCTGTTAAGAAAAGAAGTCAGATGGGAAATACCCAACAGGGTTTTGATTGCTGACAAATAACTAACAGGGCTGCCAGAGCTGAGAGGAATTTTTCTGACAAATTTTTTTATTGGGAAAAGTTATGCAGTTTCAGGTTGAGTTCAACTAACAGCTTTGGCCAGGTATGGGGGGGGGGAAGAGAAAAAAAAAAAGAGCAATCAGGATTTTTGTAACTTCAGCTTTGACATGTTGCATTTTTAAAAGCTGTTTCCTTTCAAAATGCACTAAAAAAGATATAATTAAACCAAAATACAGACTGCACACCTAATGAGGACACTTTGTTTCTGACACAATGAAACGATACTTATCAGCTTGACTGATATTTATCAGATTTTTGCTGCTGCCAGCCCAGTAGCAACACAGGTTTTCTTTGCCATCAGTGAATTTATTGCTCCTGCCATCGCCACGCCAGCACCCACCAGCCTTGGGTGCCCAAGGAGGGACGGTGGGGAGGTGACATGGTGGATACCCCAGGCTTTGGCCATCGTCATCACCTGCAAATGCTGCTGCAGACAGGGTGATTCTCAGGCAGGTGGGAGGATTTGGGGAGGCTGAAGTGAAGCCCCCAGGTTTTGGGGCTCCCCAAAGCATCACGCAGGGGTGGGATCAGCAGAGATCGGGGCAGCCCTTGCAGGGGAGGGGGTCTCATGCCATGGGGGTGCACAGCAGATCCCTCATTAGCTCGTGGCTGTGACAAAGGAGTGAGACAAAGCTGACGAGAGATTTTCAGGTTAATCCTCTCCAGGTGTTCTATCCCCATGGAGGAGACCCTGCCTGGTCCCCACTGCCAGCACTCAGACCATGAAGCCACCAGAGGCCACCTCCACCGCAGAGTGGTGGGAAGGGGAGGGCAAGGCACTTCCTCGCACATTGCTCCCAAAATAGATCTCATTAACCATCACAATTAACACGAGCCGGACCCTCTCTCCTCCTTGTCGCCCCAGCCAGAGCCATACATAAAAATAACTGTTTATTACACAGCGGGCAGAGCCCAGCTTATCGCTGCAGACAGGAAATTGCTGCGCAGAAACCACACGTTTCACTTTTAATAACTTTGGCAATAAAATGTCTCGTCAAATGAGGCCACGACAGGGCGATAATGAAGCTTCCACGTGGCCCATAATTGCTTACTGCTCTCCTGGGGGTGAGCCAGAAAAACAGGGAGTGAGGAGGGAGTCGTTATGGCAGCATCATCTGCCCTCACCTCCTGCTTTGGGAGCATCCCTCCTTAGCCCCAGCAGCATCCCTGGAGCACCTGCTGGGACACGGTTGAGGAGGAGATCTGTCCACATTGGAAGCGTACAGGCAATTCCCACGGAGAGCTGGAAGAGGTGTCAGACCATCACCGTGGAGGCAAAACTGGGTCCTTGCTGCCTTCTCCAAGCTAACTCATCCCTGAGCATCTCATTCCCACCAGCTGACCCCCATGGCAGGGAGAGGACAGAGAGGGCAAGTGGGACACGGGTGCAGCCAGCCCTGCAAGGATAGGTGCGAGCTCTGGCGTTGTGATAATGGGAGATAAAATGTGCTGTTTCCAGGCTGGGACTGGGAAATGAGGTGGTTTAGAGTCACAGCAGGAACGTGCTGGCGCTGTCGGGGACCGCGGGCTGCCAGCGGGCGCCCGGGGGGGCGGGAGGCTTTGTTCGCCTGCAGCACTGCTCTTGGGGAGTTTACCTGGAACTACTGATCCGCATTCATAAACATGATCACATTAATTGGCTGCCGTGGCCGTAGCCACCGTCTCCTCCCCGCGCTGGGACTTCATCTCCCTTCC
>NW_010305257.1:0-2787 GCF_000700745.2 Antrostomus carolinensis | reverse complement strand
AGAGGCAGAGGATGGGTGAGTTCATGAGCTTGGAGATGGTGACAGACACCCACTACCACCACCTCTCTGTTCTGCAAAACAGTGCCTTGAAAATACACTGCAGCCAAGGGCACCACAAGCTGTGCAGGAAGCCCTGCAGCCCCAGGCAGCGATGACCTGGGGTTCGGCACCTCAGCTGGAGACCAGGAGGAGCAATGACCAGGTGGCAGAAGAGGGACCAGCTCCCAGCTGAGGACAGAGCCACCCAGGCTGCTCAGCCTGAGATCAGGCTCGCGCTCATCTCACTTGGAGCGGGGCCAATCACTTCTAGTAAATTATTCATCCGACAAATTTAGCTTGTTATTCTAGTCGTGCTCTACCCAGAGTTTTACAGATTTCATTATTATTTCAAATTGTGCAAACACCGCAGAAAGCTCTCCCGGGCTCTGGCGCGCTCTGCCTTCATCTCAGCTCTCAGCTCATCTGCCACATCTGAAACGGAGTTTCTACCATCTGGTGCCAAACCCTCCATCCCCAGCGAGGCCACAGGACCTGGTGGAGATGAGCTGCATCCCCACTGGGCACAAGGCTTCTACCAAAGGGAGAACCATCCGCCACATGAGAACCACCTACTGATAACCCAGAGGTCAGCAGGATCAGAGGAGGCCAAAGGACACAGCTGGACCCATTTAAAGTTATCTGGACTTTTTTCCACCTCCATCCTTGCATCTGGAACAGGGGAAGAAAAATGACACCACTGTTGCCTTGCAGCTTGGGCTATCATGACCTTGGGAAACTGGAAAAGGCTTTTCCCTTCCTTCTCACGTGTCCTTAATTTGTCCTATGGAGGTTTCTTTGTAACCACGAGGGGACAGCTAAAATTCCACACTGCCAAGGGGAATCATGTGCCTCATGCAAGACATACAGCCTGGGAAAGAAGGTGTCACCAAAGAAAGATGAGGGGAGATGGATGGGCTTCTTATGGATGAGCCAAGACTGATCAGACCCACCAGCAACATGTCCAGGGAGAAGCTATCAACCATGTCCATCAATAAGCACCAAACAGTCCGGGCGCATGAATCTCCCGTCCCACTGCAGGGTGTGAGGGGGAAAAGCAGATGGAGATGCCATCTCCTCGCCCACGTGGATCTGGTGGAGATAAGCCATGGGCAACACAAGCTCATTTCCCTCACACCAGGGCTCAAGTTTGCTCCTGCCTGTGCGATGATGATCAGCTCACACCCTGCTTAGGCAGAAAAAAAACAGGTCAAAGAGCCTCCCAGGAACCCCAAATGAACCATCCCTGAGATCTGTGCTGCAGAGTTTCACTAAAAATAACAGAAACAAGTAGAAATTTCTCTGTACAGACCTGCCAGGGCTCCCTAGCAAGTTATTGTGGGACACATGAATTACTCTAATTAGAAGGAATCAGCTGAACAGCAGGGATGGAAGCAAAGATGCAAAACACAGAGGAACAGATTTAAGGAAGAGGTTTACCAGCCAGAAGAAAAACATAAAAGAAATAGAAAAAAAATAAATCGCGGGATTATCTAATTTTTTTTCTTCTGACTAGGCTGAAGAAGCAAACGTGGTGAAAAGAGGGAATGACGGAGTGTGGAAACGCTTGTCCTGCATCCCCATGAGCCCCCTTGGTGGCAGGGAGAGGGGGATGCTCCATGTGGGTCCCTGCAGGATGAGGATCGACAAGGTGCCTGGCTCCCTCTGGAAGACTAGTGATTTTGTTGTTGTATGGCTCATCCCACCACAACAAGTCACAGTCTGCCCTAGGGCGCTGGGCCTCTCCAGCAATGCTAAAGGCATGGGGACAAGCTGGTGGCTGGGGCAACCTGTGGCTCTTCTCTACTTCTGACCACCTCTGCCGTTGCTTTTGTGAGCCTTGAGAGTGAAGCAACGAGAGGCCGGTCTGAAACCCCACCTGCACCTGTGCCCCAGCCAGAGCTGCCCCCCACAACCCTGGGGAGCACCATGGCAGAGCCTGAAGGATGCAAAGCCCACACTGTGTCACCTCAGCCCATGCTGGAGGAGCAGTGCTGCCCCATGGTCCTCAAGGGGAGCAGGGATGCCCAGAGGGCCCATTGCCCCAGTAAACACACAGCAGAACCACATCACAGGGGTGCTGAGCTGAGCTCCTAGGCTTGAAGCTGGGTACCCTGGTGTGCATCCCCACCCCAAACACCCCACCCTGACAGGTCCCTTCCCATTAGAGCTGGAGGTGGAACAGGCTGGAAGGTTTGAGCAGCACCCAGGTCTGGGGTGCAAACAGTAGATGTAGATGATGGGGATGTAGAAGTAGAGGTAGAAGTGGATGATGGGGATGTAGAAGTAGATGTAGAAGTGGATGATGGGGATATAGAAGTAGATGTAGAAGTTGATGATGGGGATGTAGAAGTAGATGTAGAAGTGGATGATGTGGATGTAGAAGTAGATGTAGAAGTGGATGATGGGGATGTAGAAGTAGATGTAGAAGTGGATGATGGGGATGTAGAAGTAGATGTAGAAGTGGATGATGGGGATGTAGAAGTAGATGATGTGACTATAGAAGTAGATGATGGGGATGTAGAAGGTGATGTAGAAGGTGAGGTAGAAGGTGATGTAGAAGGTGATGTAGAAGGTGAGGTAGAAGGTGATGTAGAAGGTGATGTAGATGATGTAGACATGCCCCAGCCCCTGGCAGCCGCACGCGCTCCCCGCGCTATAACCGGGGCGCTTTATAGCGGGGCGGGAGCGGTGGCCCCGCCCTACCTCGCTGCGATGGTAGGCCCCGCCCCCTGCATGCAAATCACAGCT
>NW_010305256.1:371-583 GCF_000700745.2 Antrostomus carolinensis | reverse complement strand
CCCACCCTGTGCACTTGCACAGCCAATGCTCAGCCCCCTGCCCCGGCAGGAGACAAGAGAGCTGCTCTCCCCTCCCAGGCTCAAGCAGCAGAGCCCCAACCCACCTTCATTCCCCCCAACCCCCAAAGATGGGCTAACAGGACAGGGAGACCCAACACCAGCTTCCCCCGGCAGCAGAAGCTGCAGCTCAAGGCAGGCAGATGCAGGCAAGA
>NW_010305256.1:0-224 GCF_000700745.2 Antrostomus carolinensis | reverse complement strand
CCTCCCCCGGCACCCCCCTGCCCCTCGAGGGGGCCCTAGGCACAGACAAGGCTGGCACAATGCTGGCTGCACAGCAGCCAGGGAGCTTGCTGGGAGCAGGGGCAAAAGCCAAGCAAGAGCAGCCGTGGAGACCTGGCAGGAGGGATGGACTGGGGCAGCAGAGGGGGAGAGGGCACTCACACCCACCTTCAGGCCTCTTCAGCTGGAGGGGGGGTCCTATGGGG
>NW_010305255.1:398-693 GCF_000700745.2 Antrostomus carolinensis | reverse complement strand
CTAAAGGCACTTGGTGGGGGGACCTTCAAAAATTGGGAAGTGAACTTAGCGAAGGCTACCTGGATGGTCAATACCCGAGGGTCCATCAATCGAGCTGGTCCTGCCGAGTCTGAACCCTTGCACACAGTGGATGGAGATAGAGTCCCTGTGGTACACCTGAGAGGTATTTTAGGAAAGACTGTTTGGATTAATCCCACCTCAGGCAAAGGCAAACCCATCCGTGGGATAGTTTTTGCTCAGGGGCCTGGTTATACTTGGTGGGTAATGCAGAAAGATGGAGAAACTCAATGTGTAC
>NW_010305255.1:0-249 GCF_000700745.2 Antrostomus carolinensis | reverse complement strand
TTGCAATGTAAAATATAATCATGGGTGTGTTATTCTGTTACCATCCTTAGAATTGGGATGGGGGGTAGTGATGTTATCTTCTGTTGATAAGCAGCTGATAAGAAACCATCAAGAGCAGTTTCCTTATCTCCTCCATGGCCCATCCTCCCTCCGGGGATAGATCTTCTGCTAATGGGCCATTAAGTCCACTGATAAACTTCCATCATCCCATTGGGAAATGCTCCAGCCAGGGAGGGGAACAGAGCCCCT
>NW_010305254.1:1203-2043 GCF_000700745.2 Antrostomus carolinensis | reverse complement strand
CGGCTGCACCCCAGGGCTCCCTGCCACGGGACAGCACCAGAACCTCCCCAGACCAGATCCCCACCCTTGCACCAATGTTCACGTTTTAACTGGACACTAGGGAGGTGGGAAACATCTTTATTGCTGCAAAAACGTGAGAAGAAACTGAGATGAACAGAGCTGTTTCCTGGAGAATAAAAAAGCACGCTGGTAAATCCAGGCACAAAGCCTGCTCCTGACTCGCTGAAACGAAGCCCCAGCTCACCCCATCCTACGCTGGGATACAGCTCCTGGAAGGATCTCCGGTGGAAGCACATCCCTCGCTGATGCTCCAACGCTAGCGTTTTGGGCCAGCTGCAGCCATGCTGGGGCCTGTGGCTGGCTAGGTGGGCAGCACCGGCCGGCACTCGAGGTCCAGCACGAGGTGATGCACGTGGGGCGCATAGGACTTCACTGCCTCAATGTGCAAGATGCTGGTCCGCCACGGCTGCCCATGCAGCTCTGCCAGCAGCCCCCGGATCCGTGCCGCCGTGGCTTCACCCCATCTCTGCCACTCAGGTCTGATCCTGGTCCCCAGTGTCTCCTTCCCACTGTCCTCCATTGGGTCCTGTACCTCTCCATTAACGCCATCTCCCTCTGGAGACCCCCGCTCAGCCTGCAGGATCAGGGTCTGCGGTGGGGCCGGCGCAGAGAAAGTCTCTACGTTGTGGTGGATGTGGAGAACCCCACCAGTGCCCTTCTTCAGGACGCGGCAGGCCACCGGCCAGCCTTCCTCCGAGCTGGGAATCAGCCCCAGGTTCACCCGGTCTGCTACGTCCCGCAGCTCCAGCTGGAAGGAGAGGGGAGGAGAGGTGAGGCGCG
>NW_010305254.1:234-1030 GCF_000700745.2 Antrostomus carolinensis | reverse complement strand
GCGACGGCGTGGCTGTCCCACTCACAGGCGTGGACAAAGGCGGCTGCTGTGTGCACCAGGTATGGCAGCGTGAAATAGCCGATGCCTGAGGGCAGGAGAGGTGGCAGAGGCTGAGGGCTGGGTCCAGGCATTGCCAGGGTCCACGCTTCTCCCTGGAGACCAGGTGGGATGTGGATTACCACCCTCCTGGCTCTCTGCATCCGCTTTGCTCCAAGTTGGAACAAGCCCAGACACTGGGAAAACAGAAATTCATCACCCCTCACCTCCACAAAAGCAAGATTTGTCTTGAAAAATGTTTACAGAGGAGCTTATTTTACCTTCATTAGCTCGAGACCTGCCCTGCTTTGCTTCCACTCTGTGCAGAAGTGCCCAGACCACCATCTATTTTAATGAATCCGGAGCAGTTTTGTGAGTGCCACATCCTTTCTCCGTGGCACAAACTGGAAGCACTAACTTCCCTAAGCAGAAAACCACAGCTCTCCAGACATGCAAATACCTGACGTGATCTCCCCAGTCATCTCACAGCACAGGACACAATATTAAGGGCAAATCTTTTCCTTGGATTCAGATGATTCCAGTGACCAGCACTAGGTACAGAACAGTGTTCTGCAGAGCCTGAGTGAAAGGTCATCCCAAGTGTTCAAAGGCAACAGGGACACAGGAGGGACAGCGGTGCCATCTTAGCTCTGGGGCTCACAGATGGGGCAGGAGCTCTAAGCCTGAGTATTTTTCCAGTCCAGGTTGGAAATGATGTTTCACATCTACCCAGATGCCATCAGTGCTCTCTGCCCACCTG
>NW_010305254.1:0-201 GCF_000700745.2 Antrostomus carolinensis | reverse complement strand
CCCCCCCCAGCCAAACCACTCCATCATCCCCGTTACCTGCGTAAAGATCCACCAGGACCTCCCCAGAGCAGGGCAGCGAGGCCACCCGCAGCTTCTCCGTGATGTTGCCCGGTGAGAACATGCACTTGGTCACATCAAACGTGTACCTGGGAGAAATCACACACCCAGTGAGGGCAGTCTCTTCCCTGCATCAGCTGCATC
>NW_010305253.1:0-528 GCF_000700745.2 Antrostomus carolinensis | reverse complement strand
GAGGCAGCTCAGGGCACCTGCACCCACCCTGTGTCTGCCACCCAGCACCTCGGCCCTCACAGCTCTGTCCCCAGAGCCACCCACAGTTCCCGACTGCGCTGCTCCATCCCGGTGTGACACCAGCCTGGTCCCTCTTCCCTGTGCCCACCCTGTGCCAGGAGCTGCTGCGTCCCCCCTTGGGGACCCAGACAGGAGAGACGCGGCTGGGGAGCGATGCTGGGGGTGCTTTTAGACAGTTCCCTGCTGGGAGAACCCTGACTTGGGGCTGTGTTTGTGCCAGAGCGTGGAGAAGCCTGTGCACGCTCTGGCCAGGTCTGGGGCCATGGGCTGTCACAGTCAGCACGGGTGGCTCCAGGCATGGGGCAGCCTGTGTCCCCCTGCACCTGCAGGCACTGCTTGGCCAGAGCCAGGCAGCCCATCCCTGTTCTCCTGCTTTTCTGGACATCTCTTGGAAGAGCTGTCCCAAGCAGCAGGGTCCTGGAGCTGCTGCCCCAATGGGCGCTGGTGGAGCGGTGCTGGTGAGGTTGG
>NW_010305252.1:0-72742 GCF_000700745.2 Antrostomus carolinensis | reverse complement strand
AAAAAAACAAAACAAAACAAAAACAAACCACCAAACAAATAAACACCACCCCCCAAAAAAAACCCCACATTTAAGTGCATCTCACATCACATGTGTACAAAAATGTGCTTATGAAAATACACATACTGATTAGCTCAGAAGTGAAAATTTGGGAAGACATTTGGGTAGTGTGAACTTTTCAGCTATACTCGTGTTTACTTTGGCACCCGCAATAAAGTGCTGACATGGATGCCTGTCGCACTACAGAAAGGTGCTTCAGACAACCGCTGAATTAGTTGCTCGGTGTAGTGTGGTCATTGAGCAAAAGTTTTCTTTCACAAGTCTGCATGAATTCTTTGGGTCAGACTCTTCCATCCACACTTACGAAGCTGCTTTGTATCTTATCACATACATATGTGTTACTTACATCAGAAAAGATGCATAAATAACTCACCAAAAAGGATCTGAAGCAAGAAGAAAATGCACAGTTAAGGAAAAGAAGAGTTGTATCTGTTTCACTTATCAGGGAAGAAAGATAGAGAACTGACTGCACAATACATACTAAGGGACTGTTTTAACTCAGAAATCAGTGTAATTAAAATGAATGGCTCAAAGCAGGGAAATTAAAAATACAAACAACACACCATCATCTACAATGAAGCTGGTAGTCAGTGGGAAAAACCACCAACACACACAGTGGATGTTCCACTTTTGGTACCACTCAGAGCTTTTATAAAAGAAACATCTGTTTGTCTAATACAAGCTACAGACACCAAAAATCAAGGAAACTGTGACAATAAACTATATGGCACCTCTGAACTACACCTTGGGGACAAATTCCACCCTCTTTTGGGTACAACCAGTCTTCAATGAACCTATTTGGAACAGCACTTGTATGGAGTTTCTAATACACCATTTGACTATTTATGGTCACACTGGTATCTTCTAGGCAAAGAAATTAAATAAAGTAGACATCAGTTTGATAGAGCAAGAATCTGAGAATGAAACTAAACTTGTAAACATAAACTCAGCATATTCTCTATGAAAAAAGGTGTCAATTTTTTTCTTTGAGTTTTACAATACTGATTTAAAGACAAAATCCCCAAACCTTCCACACGCACCTGTGTAACATTCCAGATGTGGAATCTACTGTTTAAGACAAAACTTAGTATCTCCTTTCCTTAAATTACTGTACCAGATTCTGTAAAAGGACCTGAAGTCAAGAAGTACATTGAGCTGCAAAACTTAAGTTAGGTCTGTGCTTAAGTGCTCTGCTGAATTAGTTTCTCACAACACTTTCCTCCTCCACTGTGGAGTTCAGGCAATAACTTTGCCGGTCGCTGACAAAAACAGCATTTGGACATAAAGACAACTTAAAAAGCTTTTCCTCCTACAGGCTTTTGAAATTAATACTTTATTACTTCATACAAGACAGTAAAAATAATAAAAATAATCCTACAACTTTTCATAAAAATTAAAAGTATTTTAAACCAAATCTTATTAAAAAGGCAAACAAACTTTTTACTTAAAACTAAAGAAATACTATATATACACACTTCTAAGAAGAGATTATGATTTTCTGTTTGATATCAACAGGCACTCTTCATTCATCATCTGCAAGAAACTGGGTTAGGTCTCCACAGGCCACAGTCAGAGTTATTAAGTAAGTAAATATGCCACTGCTTCTGTGCCCTCCTTTTATTTCCTTGCTTCTTCAGTCTCATCTGGTTCTCTCTCTTGATGCTCTCTTTCCCACCTCATTTCTTTCAACTCCTGTCTGTACTTCCGTTCAATGAACCGTTTCTGATGGGCCATCTGGGGAAAGTTATCTGACACAAGAAGAAATATTTTACATCAATAAACAAACTGGTAACACAGAAAGCATCAGCTCAGGTTTTCTTTTGTTTGTTTGTTTTTTTAAACTTTGATGAGATCAGGGGTACGGAGGAATAATGTTATTACCTTTTTTTACACATTTATTTCTAATAATTCATAGTAAACCAGGGCTGTGTGTCATAACACTTTGGTTTCTTTATGATTTCCACATCTGTTTCCCTTGCTACAAAGCACTGCCAAATCCAATACACTCACAAAAATAAAATACAAAATCCTGGTATAGCAACATGGCCAGGTACTACCTGGATTTGACATTCTGTTCCCTTAGCAACAGGTGGTTGACTCTGAAAAAAAGAATGTGAGACTACTGTCAATGCTGTCAGGGCTTTTTGTCTTGTTCTCACTCCAAGAAGTATGAGCCACTGGTTCCAAGCATTGTACAGATGTTTCCATTATTATTATTATTATTTTAGACCCACACAGAATCCACTAGATGCCTCACATTATGGCAGGGTTCCTAATGGGAAAGTAATAGTGTAGCAAAATGGAATGCAGTAAAATCTGTCCCCGAAAAAGTTAACACTTGGCTACGTACCAAAACACACCAAAATACAGCCTTAGCGCAGTCTAAGAGCATGGATGAGTGAAGACTGGCTAAAACAGACTAGACAAGGCTGAGGTGACGGAGAAATACCTTAGGGGGATGGATGCTTCTGATTTCAGACATGTGTCCATTGCCTGGTACGTACATACACTAGGCAGAAGGGAGGCTGTAAAACCAGCTTATATAATTGATCAGAATTGCTCTCAATTTAGTGCTCAGCTGACAGAACATGTTGTTTTCTGTATGACCAGGGTGCTGACATGCACACGTGTCTCTGTGCTGTAGAGACCTGCACCCTCCAGCCAGTCACAAAACCAAGAGGTGGCGGAGTACGTGTCAGCCTGCAGCTCATAAATCCTGCTGGAACCACACAGTGCTCTGGAATTGGCACTGGCTACCTATCTGTGTCTGAGGTGAACACAAAAGGTTACCACACTGACCTTTAAAGCTATAAACAAATTCGGGAGATGCCCCAGCAAAAGACTGCTCTCACTTTAGTTGGCTACCCAGAGAGAATTCATCTGAAGCTCCTCAAGGAGGAGTCCCTTGGCACCAAGTGCTTTCCTCTTTCTGGGTCCCAGGCAGCACAGATTTGTTCAGCTAGAAAACACTTGTGCACAAGCCACATAATCTGCAGGAGTCTGTGGTAAAGCAGAATGACTTTCGACTGCTTTGTTTTATTAGCTGGTGAAATTTGTGCCTTTTATTATATACTACAGAAATAAAAGGTTTATTCATCTGTTATTTACAACTCGGGCAACAGGAGGGTATATTTATTTAAACCAGAAAGCAATCTAAACAAAAGAAAATTGTTTTTAAATTGCTGCTGTTTTTAAAAGCACTAGCACTTAGTTTAATGGAGTTCTGGGATATTTTGTTGCTCATGTGCACCATAAAGTGAAAATCGGATTTTCAGCCCTGTGCCTGTAATGTGATTCTTTAAGAACTCTGAAGAACTCAGCTCGGTAGTAACCTGTTTGTTTATAATCCATTTAAGATGTTGAGAAGGAAACTTATGTAATAAACTCATCATGGCTATTAGGTATATGAAAATTACTTTTACTTCAAGTTAACTACTTAGACAATAAAAATAATAATAAAAAAGACCAATAAACCGAAAAACTCCACTCCACAAATATATACATAATAGAACAGGTGCCCATAGGGGCTGTGGAGCCTACATCCCTAAAGACAATCAAAACTTGACTGGCAAAGCATTAAGAAACATGACCTAACTTGAAAGCTTGCTCTTTTAAGGGGTGGTTGGAGCAGAGAATTCTAGAAATTTATGGTATTCAAACAAATATGTATGTCAGAAGAGATGTGAAGTCCTTGGGCTGAAAGGAGATGAAGCTCCTGTCACAAGAAAAAACACTCAAAGAAAACTTCAGTAACATTTTGCAGATATTCAGTGGAGAAGGGAAGTTACCACCAATAAATCTGACGAGCAGAAAAATGTGAGAAGTATATGCCTAGGAGAGGGATTAAAAAAAAAAAATTTTTTAAAAATTACAAGGATTCATTGTCTTCTGAAATTTTTAAGCCCTGTGATTTCCAGATGGAGAGATAACATTAAAAACCTTTGGCATCTGAGGAACTGCATGTCTTTCCTTTGAAACAGATGCAAAAAAGGTACCTCCCCATGTTATTCGGAATAGAGAGCTTCTGCTGCACAAAATGCTTGTAATTTATTTGCTTACAGTACCTCCACACCTGGCACTTTAACTCTACTGATCGAAGTTCTTTTGTGTAAGAAGTTTGCATACACTCATTCCTTTCATATCTGAGACTCCATTGCAATGAAGGACTGCTCCCATGCTGGCTAACCTGCTCAGAATTTTGAGAGATGCATACACAAATCATCAGATCCCCAGCTGATATAAGCCCTTCTTAACAGATAAATATTGACCTACATTGGCTGGGGATCTGCCTGATAGACTTTAACCCAGTCTACTGTACAAACTGAGAACAATTTTATCTTTTAAATTGGCAACTGAAAAGTAATTTCCCTCCTCCCCTAAATTAGAGGATGAGGCAACCACACTGTCAGAGACTAAGCAGTCTTATCCCATTGCATATTTAAGCATGGAAAAAATCTCAGTGAGACTTCACTGCACATGGTTCCCTCTAAGTTGCAACTTCTGTATCTGATCAACTCCCTTTAAAAAAATACCTGCTGGTATCATATTAACTTCACCTATTAGAAAATTGTCTTGGAAGTACTAAAAGGAAAACCTGCTGCTTAAAAGCTGACAGCATTCAGCATACATGTTTTGATCAAACCTTACCCCTCACAAAATCTGCACCTCACTTCACCAAAGACCAAGGATGTAAACTATAAATTATTTTCTTTGTTGCCCAAGTAACTTACATTTTTCAAGTGCGTCCATTGCAGCTCCCATTTCCGCTTGCTGAATACTGTGAAAGCCAAACAAAAACATGTTACTTGAGATCTAAGTTGTACAGAATGAACTAAAGTTTCTGACAAAGTGGAACACTAGCTACTTTTTTATTACAAAACTCTCTACTAAACTAAAACTCTCTACTAAAAAAGTAGCTAGTAATTCTCAGAGTGTACGATATATCAGCCTTTCCATAGCTATGTGAGCAACAGCACTGCAGTTCCAGTAGAATATTTTTAAACTTAGATCAATAACACTAACAAAATATTCTAGTCCATTCTTTACTGAAGCACTTGCTTGAGAGAAAAAAAGGAACAAAATCAGAGGTGTGAACACTATAAAACCAATAATATTTTTATAACCACCACCAGATTTGGCAGCAAAATCACAGAATCCTAAGGGCTGGAAGGGACCTCAGGAGATCATCTAGTTCAATGCCCCTGCCAAAGCAGGTTCCCTACAGCAGGGTGCACAGGAAGGCGTCCAGGCGGGTTTTTAACAACTCCAGAGAAGGAGACTCCACACCCTCTCTGTGCAGCCTGTTCTAGTGCTCTGGCACCCGCACAGTAAAGAAGTTTTCCCTTAGGTTTGTCTGGAACTTCTGGTGTTCCAGTTTTTCCCATTGCCCCTTGTCCTGTCACCAGCCACCACCAAAAAGAGCCCATTTGGCCCCCACATTTCAGATATTTACAGACATTGATAAGATCCTCTCAGTCTTCTCTTCTCCAGGCTGAAGAGCCCCAGCTCCCTCAGCCTCTCCTCATAAGTCAGATGCTCCAATCCCTTCATCATCTCTGTGGCCTCCACTGGGCTCTCTCCAGAAGATCCCTGTCCCTCTTGAACTGTGGGGCCCAGAACTGGACACAATATTCCAGATGTGGCCTCACCAGGGCAGAGTAGAGGGGGAAGAGAACCTCCCTCAACCTGCTGGCCACGCTCTTTTCAATGCACCCCAGGATATTACTGTTGGCCTTCCTGGCCACAAGGACACACTGCTGGCTCATGGCCAACCTGTTGCCCACCAGCAAAGGTCCTTTTCCACAGAGCTCCTCTGCAGTTTCTAGTCTGAGAGCCACAAATGGGTTAGCATTGCTAGCCACCTTGTACGCAAACTCACCAAAGCTTAAGTCCCCAAACTATACAGACGTTGAGCCCTTCAGGCTTTCCTGAGGCAGAAACTCACAACAGTTTGAAGAAGGCTCTATAGTCTTCCTCTTCTAGGGCCAACCACACACTTGTCTATTTCCATAGCTAGTCATTTTAGACACTGCCGCACTCAAACTTCAACACCATGTGATTAATTTTTCACTATACCTTGGGCCTTTACCACATCCTATTCTTTCCCCTTTGAAGTAAACAGCTACTGTGTATGTCCTGGCATGAGACGGTCCCACTGTCTGCAAAGTCCTGAAATAAGATAGATATGATTCATTTAAGCAGGGAGTATTAAAAACCAGAATCTGTTTGTGGCACATACATCACCAAGGTTTCAGTCTGGTCAATACATATAGTGGAATTAGCACAAAGTATAAGGCAAGGGTTGAAAGATGCCTGTATAAATCATGTTAACAGAGATTACCAGTACAGTGCCCAATAAAAAGGAGAAATTTACATAAAACACACCTTGCTTCTATTGATTATATTTATTACTCCAGGTTCACTCAAGAGCACCATATGAAAATTTAACTTGTAAGCAAAAATGCAAACTGTAACACAAAGTGCTTAAACACTGTGAAAAACACTTGTAATGAAGTCATACAAATTGTGCGTACCTGTGCAATTGCAAATAATCACACCAATATGGTTATTGTGTGCACTAAAAATTTAGTCCCTCAGAGTCAGGCAGTTAACAAGGTTTTAAAAGGGCTTCATTTGGGACACAGTAGCTCTCTACATACTGAATTATCACAGTACAAAGAAATCTCCCATCAGCTTTGCAAAATAACAGTTTGTCACAAAACAAAGTTTCTTTTTGAGCTAAAGTCTAGGACATGCATCAACAATCATCCAAAGGGGAAAACAGATAGTTCCCTAGACACGCAAAGAATTGCTGCTTCTGCTTTTTCCTGCTGTCCCAAATCCCCACTGTCAGCTCGAGTTGTGTCCACCACTTTGTTTCTTTTTGGAAAGAACACCAATTTCATATCAATTTTTAAAGTATCTAACTATAGTACTCTGTTTTCCATGTGTTGTGACAAGAGCAAAAAAAACCCACCTCAAATTTAAAAGCAATAGTACTGACTGCAGTGAAACAGATAACCCTAAGGAAAGGAATTTAACAAGATAATAGGAAGATAACAGCATATTACTAGCTCTAAGCTGTACCATAAAAATCAATTTATCATCACAGCAAAACAAAACAAACATTTGGTACTTGATACTCAGTAGGTTTCACAAGAATCAGGAATTGTTTCTTTTGTATTCATCTCCCTCACCCAAGACAAAGCTGTGAGCCCTCATACAGAGGCACTGAGGAGTCAGATTTGCAAAGCACCAGTTGCAGTGTTGAAGTAATCATATTTCTGAAGTGCACTGTTTGTCACTATAACTGAACTGCTACACTTCATTGAAAACTTTCCTTCAGTAAATGTGACAAATGCACTTAAGACTTTCATTGTTCAAACCTTTTAGATATAATAATACCAGCAACACAAGCCTTGAACTTTCACAGCCTTTATCTATTCTTTTGAGGACTAACACTGCACCCCTCCCTACATTAATTGAATGGATGTGGATCCATTATACAATTTTAAGTTTATTACTGCCTCTTTGAAGAAGCTATTATGCTATTTTACAACTGAATGAGAGAAGGGACATCCATCCCATCCAACTTCAGGTATCTTACTAAGGTGTACATGTTAAGAGGCTCATTGCTCTGAGCTCTTCTATCACTAAACAGGAAGATATACATGGGCTGAATTGCACAGAGAAAATGTCCAACACCCTTCAGTGTCTGACTGTGGATGAGGAAGAGAGCCTACAATCAGTATTTATAAAACAAGGCATTTATTATGTTTGCATAATAATGTAGAGTGTAAAGAAACTTCACACTATTACTGAAAACAGAAAGGAGGTATCTTGACTTCATACCAAACACCCATTATTCCATTCATTTCATTTAAAATACTGCCATTCCTTACATTAAAAGGATACCACATATAAATGATGCCAATGAAATACTCCATTCGAACACACAGATTATATTTTCCCTTGAAAATGTACAAGGTAAAGTTACAAATTCTTACAAACTCTTTCTTATAATGGCTTAAAACACCTAAAGCTTGGAAAACATTGTTTCAACATTTTCCATCTTCAGACAAAGGGAAACTAGAGGGTTGGATAACTACAATAAAACAAAACTATGAGAAAAACATAGGGTGACTAATCACATTTTCTTCCACATACAAGAAAGACTGATAATTATCTTATATCTGTAAGATACCAGTTCTTACTTGTAAAGAGGAATGTCTGGCTCTTTTCCTTCTGTCCTGAGAGTCAAGCAGCACTGCTGAAGCTGAGATTTAGGATCATTCCAATCTTGATTTAAAATAAACTCCTGTAAGAAGTTCACAAAGATGCTTTTATGATTGAGAGACTGTGGGAAGAGTCACAAACCCAATAATGTGTTAAAACATAGTGTCAGGAAAGTTGGAACCTGACTGGTCTTACCTTTAGCCGTGGAAAAAAGCATACATTCATGAAAGTGTGGACATATTCCAAGTCTTTATCGATGTACAGGGCAGCAATAAAGGCTGGGGGGAAAACAAAAGGTATTGCCACACATCCAAGGAGAACATTAATAGCTTACACTTTTAGAAACAAGTATCTGTGACTACACTAAAGCCATATTCAATTATGTTTCACAGCAGTGATCTGATGAGGGTATTATTACCCTGCACACAGAGGAAAAAAATAAAGTTGACCAAGAGATTAAGTGAAATCCACCCAAATGCACTCAGTCATTTAAAGAGCTAGAAACAACACTCAGCTCCTAATCTCACATTTTAACCAGAAGACCATGGACACTTACAAATAAATCACTACTGGGTACCATAAAAGTTTTAGATATAAATCACTCCTGTTTGTGTGCTATTTCCATTTGCTTAGAGGATTTGGCAAAAGCCAAGTGGTCTGAATGGCTCACAAGATACAGATTAACTCTCTTTGCAGAATATTTATCACTGTTTCCACTTTCTTTGGAAAGAAGTTAGCACGAACTTTCATAAATGGACTAAAAGTAATTTAATTTCCATGTAGCTTTCTCTCTTGTGGAATGACCATTTTGAAACCTCCCAAAAATGCAGTCAAACAAACCACAGAAATATTCACCTGCTGAAGGAACTACTTTATCTGTGATAAGAACATATTAATAAAACACTGAACCTGCTGTTAAATAGCTCAACTTGAATTACAATCCTTCAACATTTTAGACATGCTTTTGACCTGGTCATCATGACTCCTAAATTTCTATGCCTACAACTTTGTATCTGAAATTATGCCTCTTTCATGCTTTCATGCAGACTTCAAAAATCTAGGCTAGTGTTAAAAAAAAAAATCTGGCTTTCATAGGTATAGGCATAATTCACTTGCAGACCTGAACATACATTTTTAATAGTGATTTGGGGGATTTCTAATGGCTTTCTTAAACAAGCCCTGAGGAAAAAGAAGTTGCATAAGTACTAAGCTGTTATAATCAAATTAACTCACATTCCAAGAGATCAGCCAAAGTCTTAGTTCGAAGAGCTACAGGTCTTTTTGTCTTGTCATTAGTGATGGCAAATTCTTGCATACCCAGCTCTTCTGCCACCTTAGCCTGTGTCCTATTGTTCACCAAAGAACTTCTCAACAGCTGCAATAGAAAGAAGTTCCACTCAATGGTAAAAAATAGCAATGCAAAAGTATAAAAGGTAGGAAGAACTGGGGACAAAAAAAAGTTACTTTTATCCTTGTAGCCTCTCACTTCTCTCAGTTTATTAACATTTTGTTTCAGCACACCTCAAATTATGTACGTAAACACACACATACTCATTATTTCTACTGCTGATTTTTCCTCCTGTTTCAATTCTTCTCTATCTATTCTATAGGCATATTACTTCTGTAGATGTCTTGCATTTGAAATAGTCGTTTGTGAGCTTCTTTGCAACCATAAACCATCTCTCCATCAGTCCTGTACTTTTTCAGCTAATCTGCATTTTTCTAGTTTAAGTAAGTTATATACATTTTTCCAGATAAAGTAGAAACATAGAATATTCTGAGTCTATAGAGCAGTCTCCAGTGTACACCAAATAAGAAATAAATAGGCAGTAATTAAAACAAATGCACATTAAAGCAATATAGTCTATAGCTGGAGAACAAGCAGATGAGGAAGCGGCTCTATTCATCTGGCCAGAGAAGAAAATGCACGGCTGGAGAGCCTGTATTGTTTGCTCTACCGAAGGCATTATAGTTGAGCCTAGCACCCTGACAAAGATCTGGCTCTAACATTTCCCATGTATGACAATGTCCAAGACACCTGGTTCTCCAGCAGAATGCTGGCTTAATGCAGGCTCTAGGCAGATGGCTTAAATAAACATGGAGCTTTGCCAAAGATGCAATCTCATACAGCTTAAAGGAGTACTTCGGCATTTTAGGGTTTCATACAATTTTTGGAACCCCTAGTTAAGGTGAGCTTTTTCCCCGTTTGTTTGCTTTTCTGCTTTAAATGAAACAGCATTAATTTAAGAAGTTAGGGATACTATGGGAGGTAGGGGTGGAAGGGAAACAGTGTCTCTCTTTTCCACTGTTTATACATAATCTAGAGTTGAGAAGCTGCATACACATTTTTTCTCTCTTTGTCTTCCATGTCACATTTGCTCAGCTTATTAGATCCACGTTATATGCTACCTGGCTCCAGCATGTCAACTGAGCTTATGAAAATCAAGATTTATTTGCTGCACTTGATACTTCATCTCTGACAACAGATAAATAACAAACAGTATGTTCATAATTTGTTTGGCAATGATGTATGAAGCAGATCCTCACAACTGGATCTTCATAAACTAGGCAGACTGCAGCTAGGTTTATTACTTGCCTCCCTAACCTCTGCTTAAACTCATCTTCTACCTGTTTATTTCCAGAATTCTTTCCTTTTCTGTCCTTAAGATAAATAAACAATACTTTCCTCAACAAAATCCTAAGTACAATATGCAACCTACAAGAGAGAAGTGCACTATCATGTGACAAAAATCTGCTTCTTGTAATGGGAGAAGGATCTCTTATGCTGTGTTTGCAGAGTATTTATTTTGATGGGACCTGTAATCATGATTAGTAGCACCATATATCAAAGAGCAACATATACACTACACAGTGAATTAGAGATGGAAAAAAAAAACAGTTATCCTTCTAGTATTGTGGTTATCAGCTTGCTCCATATTAGAATTTGCCTCTTCTACAAGTGTGATCTAGCAAGGGACTCAATTTCTCTACTGATAAGGGGAAGACACGATACCTGTGCCTTCCCAGAAAGTTTTTTAGAGCTAGTCTCCACTTTGGCAATACACCGCCCGCATCATTGCAGATGCTGTATTGTGTGACAGATGCTCAACTGGAGCTTGACTCTAATTACAAAGCAATTTTATTTTTCATTCTTCCATCTTCACACTACCCATACTACTACCCATAACTGCAGCATAAGCCAGTACTCGGGAAGCTGTATCTTGCAACAGCCAACAAAATTTTGTTGTCTCTCTTGGCAGATCACTTGGCTATCTCAAAATATGTAGACAAGACTATGTTCTCCTTTCTTATTCTTAAATAGAGTTAATTTACAGATGTCTCTCCACAGTAATCACTACACGCTAGGAAACAACTGCACTGCTAGTCAAGTGGAATCTTCCCATCCTTGACCAAAAATGTCCTCAACACTTCAGACACCATTGAGCTGATGTTCTGTTATTATTTTGAATGTATGTTCCCAGATAACAGAAGAGAGCTCAGTGATTGCCGTTTCTCCTCAGATCCCACATCATGAGTCTCCTTTCTCACAAGTCTCATTTCATTTGTCCTCAAATTTAAAAACAATATTCTTTCATGGCATGGACATCTCCAGAGCTGAAATTTTATTCTAAGCACTGCCTCCTTCTCCATATCTTAATGTGTTTTCAGCATCCATTCCACTCTAACTTTGTAGTTTCCTCTACATACTTGGACTGTGCAACTTGTTCTACTTGCCAACTCACTAATCATTAAATCAAGCAACTTGGAGATGTTCTGATTATTGTCCTGAGTATTTACATCCATTAATAGCAACACTTCATATCCTTTCTGCCAAACAGTTCTTGAAAGATTTATATTACTGTAACAGTGATGCCTACATTCTTAAGTCACTTACAAAGCAAAAAAACTCCACTAATCTTGGATTTCTGCCTTATGTTTTTGTTTCTCTGAAGAATTAATATGACAAGGCTCTTCCCCTTTTAACTTTTACTTCAAAAGTTCAGGCTTTATCTCCTCTGTCTCCTGAATGGCGCAGAAGAATCCATACAAATGTAAATAAGACTTAAGAACTGGTGAAAAAAAAAATAAAATTACTTTTAGTCAGAGCATGTACTTTTTTTCTTGTAAACAGCTTTAGCCCAAAAGACCCAAGAAGCATATTCTTGAAAACACATTGCCTACTAGACTTAGTACCACCATCCCTTTCCTGATTTGAGAAAACCACTCCAGGTAGCTAAGAAACCTACAGTGCTACTTCCCAATTTTAACTAGAAGACTCCACTCATACTCCTGATACATGTATTGCTTTTTTATTCTAGTCAAGACTTGAAAACTAAGAAAGAATTTAGTAAGCTTAAGAAAATTTCTTCCTCACAAATAAAAGACACAGCTGTCTAGCTGCAGGACTAAATGAATCAATCAGGAAAAAAAACCTACATATACTACCACTCTATGTTTAAAGTACTGTAAATTGCTGAAAGATCCCCAGACTGCGTTGTTCAGAGCCCCAGTAAGAAAGGCTGAAAGGCTACAGTAATCAACAACAGATGACTATAACAATGGTAAAATTAAATTCAAAAACTATCACAGGAGCTCCAGATTGAAGACAACAGGAAAACCAGACTAAAACAGATCGTGAAAACTTCTTATCAGGAAACTTAACCCTGCCTGGTTGCAGGTTCAACAGACTAGAAGTCATGAATAAAAATGTGATGTGCCTATTTAAATAAATTAAGACACCCATCTTTAAGGAAGAACTAGCCTTATCTCCCAGTTTCATCACTGACATCCTTAAAATTATTGATCATTTTCACAGAAAGAACAAAAATTATCACACCGGGCTCATAAATCATTGTTTCCTATTCACTGCAGTGCTCTTGACTTAAAATTAACAAAACCTTATTAAGAGTAGTGGTTGCAGAGCCTTCTTTTATTAATCAAATCTAGAATAATTCACTAGCTGCTCCCGTAATTTCAATCTCCATCCCACTCTTGCTCTTCCGGAGAACATGATTGATGGCAGTCTCACCGTTAAGTGCCCTTCATGATGATCAGGGAAATGTATGAATAAATACTCTGTGGCTACTAGCTGCATTATGGAGTCACCCAGGAATTCCATCCTCTGGTTGTGGCCTCTGAAAAATGAGACATCAATGCAGCAAAATCAATAAGCACTCAGGGAGGAAAAAACAAAACCAGCATGCACACACACTAATTAAAATAAAGAGTGATCTGAAAGTGAGCCTCGCTCATTTCCAAATGCATTTAAGACAATTTTCCAGTGTTAACCAGGTGAGACAAAAACACAGTTCGTTACTGTTGTAACACCAACTTTCAGGGAGAAAGCAAATCAGGGTAGCTAAATATACACACAATTATTAGATCACAGATCTGGGACTAACTGAAGGAGAAAAGCAGTTATGAAGTTTGTAATGGGATGAGGTCTCTACCTGCAACTTCTTACAAGAAAGTGAACTCATGAATGCAATGACTTCAATAGAGAAAAAGCTCTGTCCATTCACAAGAAATAAAAGGATCTGGGTTTAATCCCATGTGAGATCCTGGACTGAGTAACCACTGGTAGTGCTCTACTGTTTGCTTTAAAATGGGACCTGGCAGCTCTACACACCACAGAACACAAGGACTGCACTTGGACCAAAGAGCATAATTTTGCTTCTTTCTTCTGCCCATATGTACCTTCAAGTATGTTTTGCTACTGTGTCAGGAGTGATGTGCAAATATCAGTGATGCAGGAAGCTCAGAAGAAACACCAGGATGGCTCTCTAACCTCTTCTGTAGACTTTCCCAAGCTATCCACTACTGACTACTGTCAGAGAGGAGATAATGAGCCAGGCAAGCCTGCATTTGTAGCTGCTCTATTTTCTTCTGGAGAACAGATATAACATCTAGAGTTTGTTTACAAATAAAGCAATCTATGATACTAAACAGAAGGACCTACAGAGCTACTTAAGGACTCTCGTTGTGTACTCACAGAGTCAGATGGTTAAAGCCTACTGTCCTCAGAGTGAATGCACGTGCTAGAAGCCGAACATGCGTAAAGATGACTCCAATTGCCTCCTCAAACTCTGTAAGCTTCTGAAGAACTGGAGAGGTCTCAATGAGTTGTCTGTCAGTATTGGACTCCTGCAGCTGAAAATAAAATGAAGAGCAAACAATGACAAACTGACACTGTTTTAGAACTTTTCAGAGAAAAGCAAGCCTTCTGTAAATGAAGGGCAAAGAATACAGTGAACAAGTTGTTCTGTGGACAGCTGAACAGCCAGCTTCCTCTGGGTTTTTGTCTTGGATAATTACCACTCAAAGATGATGTGAGCTCTGCTGTCTGCCTTTTAACAGTTGAGGCATTTATAACACATTGCGTATACAGTCCTGTCTCTACACATGGATAGCATGGGCTACTAATTTTCACAAAATTCATAATTGTACGTGTCTGAGTTTTCTAATATTATCACATTATTTGCAACTGAGCAACAGATTAAAAATTATTAGAATAGGGCTGGCAGACTGACAGCATGTTAAGATGAGACAAAAACCAAACATATTTCTCCCACTCACCAAAAATAAATTCTTAATATATGAAATTCAAAAGGGCACAATAACACAAGAAAATTGAAATTATCACTTTGGGTTAGTAGCTTTTCTTATCAGTTTCTTGTCTGATGTTCTTGATGTGGTGACACTGTTAAAAAGCCTTCTGGAGCTGGGAAACAGCTTAGGCATTTCCTCTAGCCACTCTGGGCATCTCTTTTGTATGGCAATGCCTCAGAGAAGGAATCATCCAGATGAGGATGCCTAAAGGAAAAGTAAGAATAGCCACAGTTTTTTTAAAGTGGCATTAAGATCTTTTTTGGTTTGTTGCCTGTCCCTTTTCTATTCATTGATTACATTCAATTTAACTTTTTCCTTAAACATGACTGAGCTTTCAGCTGACGTTTTCATAGAACTACATATCTTGGCACTGAAATCCCACGCTTGGGTGATAACGGTCAGGTTGGAGTTCAGTTGCAAGTGGAACAGAGACTGCTTTTTGCTTCCTCATGCATGATCCTTTACAATTCCTCTGTATTTACCAACACAGAATTTAATCTGCTTTTTTACTCTACAGTCAGTCACTCTTGCATTCTCGCAGACTGAAATTCTTCACCGTACAGTTGTCCCTGCTACCCTGAATAATTCGGTATTGTCAAACTGCCACCTCACTGCTCATCCTCTTCCCTAAACTGTCGATGCGAGCAGCCTGTACTTCAGCAAGGACACCTAGGGAAATCTGCCAGTAATCTCCATCCCTTTTAAGATGTGGTCATTTCACTCCTGTTCACCATTTCTTATGTTTCAGCCATTCCTTTAAATCTTGTAAGGACTGACAGTATTCACTTGGGGTTGCTTTTTTTTTTCTTCCCTTTAAAAAAAAAAATATATATATTTTTAAAAGCCTTTCATGAGTGCCTTTCTAACAGCCTCTTAGGAACCCAGCAGACAGTGTCATCTGCATCATCACGTTTTTTTGTCTCCTCTGAAATCTCCTACTGATTTGTCAGGTAGGACTTGCCTTTACATATCAACTCTTCATAAAGAGACTACATTTATCCAGGTAACCTCTAATTATTTTTCTCATTACTATTTCTACTGACTTGACTAGTGCCAAATAACAGGGTTACAGGCCTTCATTTCTGTATATCTTACCCAAAGCCCTTTTTTTTTTTTTTTTTTTTTTAATTAGTATCTTATTTACCATATTGCTATGGTGACTTTTAATAATTTTTAAAAATGCCATTTTTCAGGCTAGCTGTGCAAAAAGGCCAACCTGGGCAGCCTGTGTTTCCCCTGCTGGTAAGCAGAGACCCAGTATGGCTTCTGGGGCATGGAAGGAAATAAATTTTCATCACACATTAAGGTAGTAGAATGAAATGATAAGCTGCATATACTGTCTCCAATCTCTAAGCAGAGTCCAAGTCATCTTTGTGAAAGCAGATATAAAGATGTTAAAATCAAATAAAGTAAGAGAAGAGAGAAAACTAGAGTAAGAAGAATTTTCTTGGGAGCTTGTGCCACCATGTAGGATAGCTGGTGCTGAATCTCAAAAGTTTATCTTCCTATTAAGACTCACAGAGAGTTGGTTGTAAAAAGCGCTTCATGTGCACTGACTTGTTGCTGAAGATTTTGTCTACGTACCCATTGCAAAATCTGTGCAAATACATGAGATTTCAGATGGAAGCTTCAAAGTGACCTTCTGCTGGAAGGGTGTGCTCATAAAAAGTTTCAAAAGAGCCTAACTGACTTGCACAAAACATCAGAGATTTGGTTGAACAAAAGAGACCTTTCAGATGTTCATGTGACCCTGAGCACCTTATGAAGTGACTGGGTGACAATTTGAATGCAGCTGTTCTTGCAGTGGCCCTGCACACCTGGAAAATGCCACCACATTTGCTGTGAAGAGAAGGAACTACAGTGCAGAGAGGCTCTGTGACTTGATCAAGGTCTCTTCAGAATTCATTCAGGGAACAAGGACTGGGAAACCATTCTCCCAACTTCCAGCCTTGTAAACTAACAGCTTGTGAACTTGTATGCTCCCATATATGGAGGATAAATTAGCCTTCAGACACCTGCATAATTTCAGTGTTTACTTGCAATTAAAGCTACTGGAATCACCAAAACAATCATGCTATCATTGCACACACACACACAAAATCAAAATCACACTCATTCCATTCAATTAATATGCTTTCCTACTATTAAGGTTTCTGTCTTAATTGCAGGTTAACAAAATATGTACATAAATTGCTTTTGCAACCTTTTTCCCCCAACTTTGAGACGATGCACAAGAAGCTCCCAAAATGCTACCTCTCACTAGATTTATTGTATGAGAAACAATTACATATCAAACATGAGCCAAGGAAAGCTGAATGAATAATCCTTAGAGAAGCAGAGACTCATTATTTAAGAAAAAAAAATAATTCTCAAAACCAAACACAAAGGTAAATATGTACTCTCCCTTTACTTCTTTTCAGCACAATTTTTGAGATTTCATTGCAATAGAGACCTATGTAAAAGTATCCTTGAAAATAAAACAGAGTTATGAAATTTATTACAGAAAGGGACACACTTACTTGGAGTGGGTGCAGTGGATAATTAAGCCATACATCCCGCAGGTCCTGCAAACATTGAGAGATGCCTTTAATGCTCAAGGGAGTCATTTAACAAATTCCACAGTACTAAATAAAATGTCATTACTTGAAACACTGAACTATTTCAGATGCTGACTCTGCTTATTGCAAATTCAATAGTGCTGGCAAACTAATTTTTAAAATCGTGTATTTGATGTTCAAACTGCCTGTAGTTCTCCCAATTAGCTTGTGTCCAAGAGGTGGAAAAAATCCTTAAACCAAATAAAAAGTGGTTAAAGGAAGGAAAAGATTTGTTTAAGCCTCAAGACTAACTTTATTTGCAAGTACTCCTCAGCAGTGGGTTTGACTTCACCAAAGACAAGGATTAAAAAACACCCCCCCCCCTCATTTATTTTTTCCTATTTCATATAGGCTTCCTTCACTACAGGCACTAAGCAGCAAATAAACACTGAGTTACAAAAGGCTCCAAAACACTTTTATTTCTAATAAGCTTTGTCATTTCACAGACTCAGAGATTTTTTCAAGGAGACTATATAATTCATCCCCTCACCACTGCCCCATGTATTGTCCCCAGTAGTATGTTACCAATTCCTTTCCTTAGCCATTACGTAGGATACATTCCAACTAACAGCGATCTAAGATACAGTATGCAAGAATAGATCCGACTTTAACTAAGCAGTTGGATTAAATCCCCTATAATTTTTCCAAAGATATGTTTAAAACTTTTAGGGGTGGGAAGATTTAACTGATGAAACAGGAATAATGGCTCTACATGTAGATCACTTGCCCAAAGCATACTACCTGGATCCACAGCAACCATCTCTGTCGTTAGAGCAGCACTTTGAATGGAAGTCTGCAGGCTTCCCACACCACCCACCTTTCCCTAAGCCGACCAACAAGCGGCACACCTGAGGGAACACTGTAATTTTTTTCCTGAATCAGTGCAGCTTGCTGTCCTAAACATGCTATGTTATGTTCAGTTTCCAGGAACTAAGTACAACAGGTGTATTCCTGTTCATTTGTGATTCTCAGGTAAACAATGGACAAGAAAGCATGCCTTCAGTTATTTTTTAAAATGGAAATCAAATAATAGAAATTCATTAATACCTTATCATTGAAGAGTAAACGTCCAAATAACTGTTTTGCTTCTTCTAGGCTCCCCTCCAGATAAACAGCTCCTGCATGAGGGGACAATACATCAAAGGTCAATAATGCATTAGTACTTAGAAAATTACTAAGCACAGGAAAGATCTCTGCCTTCTTAACCTCCATTTATTTTTTAAAAGCATGCTTTCTGTGGTAATAACATAATTTTTTGAAAAATTTAAACCATGTTAAACACCAACATAAATCAATTGTCATAAAATGCACAAAACAAAATGAATTAGTTAAATCAGTCATAGAAAATGATACATTCAGAGGGCAAAGTTTAAACAAATTAAGCTAGAAAAAAAATCTGCTTCTAAAAGTAGTTTCAGTAATCAGCTAAATATACCATATATGTAGATAGTGAAAGCCATGAAATACATTTCAATAGCTAGCAAATAGTTTTTACTTATTCTGTACTTTCAACAACATTACATTCTGCATATAAAATATGTGGCAGGACTATTCCAAACCTCAGTATCTACCCAGCATCACAATAATACACTGTCTGAACTGGAAGCTGCATCTCTTGACTTCTGGAGATTACAGTAGGGGTTGTTTTTTTTCCTCTCTCTCCTTTTTTTTTTTTTTTTAAACTGCATATACAGCCCTCACTAGCCCGCCACATGCCCCTTAGTAACAAGCTCTGCAAAATTTATGGTAGTGTATTATATTTCTTGTGTGTACCATATACACTCTGTATCTGCACAGGTACTTTATAAATTCAATATCGACATTTTGTCCTTTGATACTCTTCACAGGAGGGCTTCTGAAAACCTTGAACCAGTTCTTGTAGGCACATCTGTATAAAAGCAAAGGGAATACACAGCTACATGAAGAACACAGAGAAAGGGAGTCAGTGTTCCCATGTACAGGGTGAACATGCTTTGCCTTGCTGTGTCTTCCCACACCCCTCCCTGGTCCCTTTCCTTTTAATTCCTCACTAGGTCAACTACTTTCTTTGGACTCTTCAGAGAACAGTTTGGGGGTTTATAAGACTATCTTGCCAGAGGCATATTATGAGAGCACAGAATTTCAAATAGGTCCTTGGCAGCCTACTTATACTGCTGGTTACTATTTTCATCACAGGGAAGAAGCACCAGACTTTTACAAAGGTTCTCAAGTAGGAGCTCCAGACCCCACATACGCTTTTATAGTCCCTTAACAAGCTCCTGGACTTTAGCTAGGGCCCTGACAAAATCTTATTGCTCAATTAACTTTGTGAACAACTTTGTACTGGAGGTTAAACAGCAAGGTTGCTCTCTTAGCAAATCTTAATGCCTGCCAAATAGTCCTCATCATTACATCCTAGACAAGGTGAAGTACGTGAACAAAGCCACAGATATCTATCTAGTGTTCCTTTTCTGTTTGGTGGATTGTTTTGTTTCTGTTTTTTTATTATTTTTTATTTTTAAATTAAAGATCAAAGCACTTTTGGAAAGCAAAATAGAGTTAAAAAGAAAACACTTATTTCTTGATAAGACAAAATGCAATTTGGCCCAAGGCCGAGTGCACAAGAACTGCTGACATCTAAACCAACTACAATCTATTTTTCAAAGCAGGACAAAATGCTTTGGGAGCTTGTGTTGTATGTAAAGACTTGGATGAGGGTTAAATAATTCCTGTAGTTACTATGATGTACAGTACATCTGGATGACTGTGAAACCAAATCAGTGAGATTTAGCTTGCTTCATACATTCAAACAAATAAAGTTTTATAAAAATAGGCTATTTAAAATAGAGCCTGTATTGATACAATGGATCAGATTTCCACCTTGCTACTTGCTTATTTGGTAACTGTGGTCAGGCAGTCCTGACTTCTCCAACATAAACTTACTAACTAGCACAGCCAGTCACTGATCAGCATCTTAGTACCCCTTAGCAAATTTGACAGAACTCTTGTTCAGCCTCACCTAGAGGGCTTTGGTAGATTTATTAGACCAGCCATGACATATTGCCATGCTTTTCATACAGAAGGAAAATGCAAAGACCAAAAATATTTACTTAGCAAATGTCTCAATTCACAGGAGAAGGTTAGCAGGGCACAGAGGAAGCAGGCTGGTGACTTGGTTGGGAGTGCCTGATGCACCCAGAAAGCTCGCTGCAGAGTCTAAAATTCAGGGGTGAAGCAGGACTGCACATTTTGCAGGACTGTGCAAGTACTACTGGAAGCAGTGAGCCTGCACTTTTCCTGCCAGGCCATGGTGACGGGACTACTGTCCCTGAGGACTGCAGGTGACAGGCCACAGTGGTGGTCGTGCATGAGAGGTGGAGTTCTGCAGTGACAGATAGAAGTCCTGTGCCACAAGGGTATGATGTGGGTGCATCTTCAGTGCACAGGAGGCAAGATACAGAAGATGAGATTTTTGTTGTAATACTGGACACTTATGTTATACACATGGCATATGTGCAGAAAATGGGAAGAAACAAGTAAGATTTAAGAAGCTTTACTATCTCCTACCCTTAGTAATACTACTCGACCCAGACCCATGCCTCCTCCATCACAGTCAACATGGCATGTAGACATATGAAAACATAGCTGTCTGCACACAAACACACACACTTTACCTATAAGGGCTTCAAAGCAGTTGGCCATGGCATGGCGGAGATCCGATTCCCTGCAAAGGTCTGGACCATGAGCATAAAGCATAAACCGATCTAGTTCCAGCTTCTGCAGAATATGTGGAAAGAGTTAAAACCACGGTTTTAAAAGTATAAGACTACCAGTTTTAGACACTAGAATTCAATTACATTATTATTATGCAGCAACTAGTTTTGAGGGAACTTTAAAGCTTTTATCCATAGTTTCAGTTCAGACAGACTAAAATTAGAAGACTTTAATATTTGTTTCTCAGAGGCAAGCAACTAGAGTGGGACAGCATGGGAAAACTAGGAATTATCAAATCAAACCATCAAGGGAAGCCAGATCAAAATACATTACTAGTGAGATTTAGGAATAAGTTCAAGAGGATGGCTGAGGGCATGACAGAAAAATAGCCTGGCACTGGCCGGATGGTGCAGCCTGCTGTGTTTCTTGCTGATAGTTTGCCATCATGTGATTTGCCTTCAGAAATGCCAAAGGGATAGTCAAAAGGAGGGGAGTTAACACTGAGGAAAAAGATTTTGCCTACAAGAAGAAGATAAAGGAGAACAGTGAGGAACCGTAACTCCTGTACACACAATCTGCTGAACATCTGACTTTTTCCTCGAAGTGTGCCAACAGGTGCCAGTGACAAAAGCCTCTGGGCACTGCAAGCAGAAGACTGGTATTTTAATCTGCAGTGCCACCTAGCTTTCTTTTTCCTTTCTAATGTGCATCATTAACATTCCTCTGTTGCCTGAACCATAGTTCTGCTTGCCAGTCAGAATTTCAGGTAGTGAGTCAGATATCCTACATAATACATGATAATTCCGTTATAGAAATGCAGGCAACAGCTCCTAGGTTCTCTTTACATATTCATCTTTTTGACACAAAACCATTATTGAGATTTTTAAAGAGATTTGTGCATCTTGCAAAGTTTGTATGAGAATAGGTTCTTCCCAACTGGGTCTAAGTTTCTACTGACTAATTTCTCATTAACTTTCAACTTCATCCTCCTGCAGTATATTTAAGAGGTAAAAGTGGAGACTAAGTTGTTTGAGGTATGACATTTAGACATATTTCAATTAGAGAAAGGGACTCTTCCATTTTCAGTGAATGAGAGCTTATGCACTGCTCCAGAACACAAGGAATTACCATTTACAATGTTCCATCACGCTTTATAAAGTGAGAGGAGCCCTCATTAAAGTCAACATAAAAGTGGAACATTAATTGTTTTACACCAAATTTGAATTTCTTACAGATTATTGTAATTTGTTCATGTTAACAGGTGTTGTTTGGGTGTTGGTGTGTCTCCCCCACCTCCAACAGCTTCTCTCCATTTTCAGAGCTTGCATTCAGCTCTTTTTGCATGTGTTTTGCTTCTCATTTTTTGATCACAACACATTTCAGATTATTTTTAAAATTTCTGCTACAATGTCCCTAAGAAGCGACAGAAATTTGTTGTTTGATCCTCAATTAAAGCAGCATTCCACATGCACAAGAGAAGCTAGGGAGCTGAGAATTATACTGAGTAAGTAAACTGAACACAACACGACACTGCAGGGTATAATTAAAGAGGATGAAACCAGGAACATCATGTAAGATATACGAGAGGAAAAAAGAGTAAGTTTGAAAATCAGGAATGCACAGATATCGAATATTTACAGTTGTATCTAATATAGGTAGACACAATTTAAAAAATGTTGCAATACAATTTTTCAAAAATTGTCCATGTACAGTGATAAAAGCCATGAACAGAGCTTTAAGAATCTATGAGCTTTCCTGATGCAAGTTTTAAAATAGTAACATTAATTCAAATCTCAGGCAGTTCAATACCATATTTGTAAACAAAACCTTGATTTGAAACACTGCAATCAATTCATGCTTATCTAAATCATTAGATAAAGTGTTGGAGGAAAATGATTGTATTTGCTCCCTACCCTATGTCTCTCAAGAACTAAGCAAAAAGATGACACGTTAAAAATGCAGTTTTTGACAAAATCTCAATATTCAACATGCTTGTTTAAATTACTGCGTGAATATGAACAAAGAAGATTAAAAGAGCACTTGAAAACTAGCAGCAATATACAGTGGACATGTGTGCATGCACAGCTTGATTCATTACATCAGTAAGTCTCAAGGTGTTTTTTAAAAAACATGTTAACAAAATCAAATGTGAATCAGGGAATACCAAATTATCTACAAATAGAGACTTAATCAACTTTCCATCTCATATTCCCACCCCCCAGTATCATGGAGAAATGTAAAAAGCTGTCATTAACAAAATTAAGAGAAATAAAATTCAGAGGCATCTCAGTCTTTCCCATAAGATAATACAACTTCTCATCAAAAGCTTTTATAACATATTTCTCTTTCACAGTTCACAGTGAATCTGAAAATGACTGCATAGGTTAGGGAGTAGACAAAATTTGTCTTTCCCCACTTTTCCTAACACTTGCTGCCATGTTTTCCCTGTCATAGTTTCCTTTCGCAAACAACTAGCTTGTTTCTTTTTCTTCACTAAATTTCTACTATCAGCTTCATTATCTGGGCATTTTAAAAGTCAATATAGACACATCTTCAATATAAGCATCCTAAAAACTTAGGATTTTACACTGTAAAAATTACTCCTCCTAAAAACATGCTTTTGAGCAAACACTAAGTGCTTCGTCTTTAAAATCTACTTTCAAACTGAAAAGAGCTCCTATATCCCAAATCTTGTACACAAAACACAGTAAAGACACTGATGTTCAAAGCAGGGAGAACCCCCAAGAAGCAATCCACGCGCTAATAGCATCCTACCCATGGATGTCAAAGATAGAGACGTATAAAACTGTACCTTAGCCAACATGGCCAGGTGTTGGTTCTGCACGATAGCGGTGCGGTATGTAGCTAATCCCCCTTCCTCCAGAGTGGGAAACAGGTAGTACAAGTGGACACTGGCAAAACAAAAATCAAATCAGGTGCTGTCAGCACTTGGTTAAAGATGAACCACGTGTGCCTCTAGGGAACAGTGCCTTCCCTCAGATCCTAGCTGGTAACACAGCTCCCTCCCCAAGATGGCAACTCAGCTTGTAGCAAGGTAAAGAAACAAACATTAAAACAATGCTCAATAATATTTGAGCAGATAGCATTGGCAGTAGGGGAGGAAGAGTGTGGTTTCACTACTGGGCAGCACGTAATCTCTAAATCCCTGCAGTGACATGCAGTTCCCCCACCTGAAGGTTCCTATCTATCAGCAGCAGAGGGTTCAGCAAGGTTGACACCTAGGGGCTGCTGAGGAATAATGCACGAGGCAATCCTCAGCCTCGAGAAACTTCATGCTGCTCATATGCACTACTTTAAGATGATACTACTGATTCAGGCTGGACCAACACTCAGGGTATTTATTTTACGAGTTTCTTACATTACTTCAACAGATGCTAATGAAGCCAAAGAACAGAACTCAACAACTTGTATTTATCAAATGTGTGAAGTCATTAATACCACAGAAAAAAAAAAAAAAATGAGTAAAAATCACAGGCTTTCAACTTGTCATCACACAAGATACTTCATAAAACAGAAATAAACGAAAAAAAGTAATTCAGTGAACCAACCAAGATCTGAGTAACAGATAAATGATTCTGATTATCTTCTTATAGAACTATCTAACCCATGTAGGAAAGAAGTTAATACAGAGAGGTTTTTCAACAACCCACAAATAAGGCAGTGGATGGCACTAATAATTAAAATATTTTATTAACCCAGTCCACAGGGAGAAAAGTGCAGATGGATGCAAGATTATTTAAGGACAAATATTGCTATAAACCTTAGAGGCAATCTAATCAAGCATCATAATTCATAAAAGCAAAGACCTGAAGTCCAGAGAGTTAGAAAAAAAAGTGAGACTTAAGTAGGTGCTTACACGCTCTACTGAACAGAAATGTAACTCAGTTTTTTTTTTCTGAACTGAGACAAAAGTTAGCTCAGAAAGTCAACTGATAGTTGCTCAACAATGACAAAGAAAAATGCAAGACATTTTAATCAACAAGTCTTCCATCTTATCAGCCTGTACTGTTGTATTAGAGAAAAGGCCATGGGTTTTAAGGGCAGTGGAGACCTTTATAGACTAATAGCTTTTAATACTGAGTAGCTAATGGCTAGTAAAGACTAGCAGAGAATGGAGATACAAGGGCAGTTTTGTTATCCATATAAAAAAATTGTTTAGAGAAACTTTAAAATAAACAAGACTACTACCCTATTAAAAACAGTAGGAGAAAGCAGCTGAAAAAGGATTATAATATTTATTTTGCAAACTGCTTGCCTCTAGTACTCTGGTAAGAGAGGCTAATGGAGGTAACTGGTAATATCCCTCTATTGTTCACCGATTTTAGAATATTCAAAACAGAAGAAAACTATAGCACTTTTGATGAATCATGGTTTTTTGTTATTACTTCTAAATAAAACACATTTGTGCTCAACTATTTTATTTACATACACGCATTATGCAAGCCACAGCCCTAATAACTGGAAATACCAGAAACCACATTCAGTGTTACCAATAAATGCTTTCCCCTTGCAACTAGAGAAAAAGAACCTCTGGAAACAAAATGGCATGCTAAGAAAAATACCTTTCCTTTAAAAAAATAGTCCAAAATTCAACTTGTCTGTAGCTGAATAATCTCTAACCCCAATCAACTTAAAACTGCACTCCACGAAACAGAAAGTCTAGCTTTTCCTTTTGTAATCTTCCTCATTGTATCATCAGCACTGAAGGAATTTTCAAGAGAGCTGCGTGCCGATGCGCAGCTCTAAATACCAGGCAGGACTGCAAACACACACAGCTATAAAGTAGACACTGCAAAGCTTAATAAACCCAACGGTATAACAGTAACATACAGAGGTGAGGACTGTTGAAGAATTCCCCATTTACCTCGTTAAGAACTCCACCACAGCATCTCCCAGAAATTCTAAACGTTCGTTGTGGTTAATCCTGAAAAAGGCATTTTAAGGTTTATTTACTATCAGCTAAGTAACACATGCTGGTTATTTACACAATACAATTAAAACAGAACAAATCAGAGCTGATTGCTAACCAGCCATGACAGACATTCTTGCAGCCTCTCCGACCCTCTCTGGGTTACAATCCTTTCCATAACAGAATAACAACTATATGGATCTTGAAACTCAGGGCTCACACCACCCTCTCTGAAATTTTCATATGTTCCATTTTATAGCAGAGAATGGAACAGAGAAAGGAAACAGTACCACTGATTGGCACCAAGGTCGAGTTTCTTTGTCCATCAGAGGGCACCAGGTGATTGACACAGCCTGTCTTCACTCTTGTGCATGCAACTAGGGAAGTGTATGTAATTAACGTCAACACCTGCAGGTGTGATGACTCCACAACAGATTCATTGGTACAGTAGAACGACAAGAGAGTAAGTTTTTTCATTTTTCATAGCACCTTTGAATGCCCTGTTTTCTGTAACTTCCTTTGAGCTCAGAAGAAAATAGGGCTGTACAAGAAGATGCATTCAAAGATGCCATTAAACTAGTAGAATCTTGTATTTCCTGTGTTTTCCTTTTCTTCTATCACTGCTTCTAAATTTCCTTAGTTTTGCATAGTTTTGTTTCCTCCAAGCTCTCTGCCTGCTTATATAACAAAGGACTAATAGGACACAGCAGCTGGAAAAAAGTGACTTTGTCTTCGAACATATATGAATTTCTGCTCTATGCATCAAAGCATGTAAGTAGCACCATTTTTACTTCACTTATGATTGTAATAGAATCAAGGTCATTGCCACAGGATTTTTTTTTTAAAATCCAGAAGATTCTTCTCAAGTGTTTGACAGCTTTTATTGTAATTTGCACTCTGCCAACAATTATATAGTTAATCTAATTTCTGAAAGAGCAGGCCTTTGTTATGGGCTGAAAGAATCCAAGTACCTCTGGTGTGTAAAGTTAATAAAGTGTGAGCAAAACTACAACTCCTCTGTGTAGCAACATGGAAGAAAACAACAGATCTCTCAGAGGTGAGATTTTATATTTGTGTGTTATTTTGTGAGAATTAATACAATGTAACCTTATCTCACATTATCTTAAAAGGGCTGAAATAGGCTTGAGGCTGACTCTCCAAGAAAAGGGCATAGTCTAGCTGAAACAGCATTTGAGGAACACTACAACGATATATTTAGAATTCAACTTCTCCCATTCCTGAGCTTTCTCCAGGATGATGACTCTTAAAAGGCCCAGTTATAGCACTAGTTTACTAAAATACACTCTGCCCTTTAGTACGTGCATTTAGGAGATTTCACATGCAACTGTGTCTTGCATTAGCCCTGCGAGCTTTGTTGATTCACTTCAGCTAAATATGGTGCCTGTGGCTATAAACCACATTATTTATTTGCACAGAATTCTTAGTGGTCATTTAAGGATTATTACATTACAACATTAATGGTTTTTGCATACATTTAAATTGGACCAGTAAATCAGCAAAGCCCACATTCAGTATCACATTAATGTAAACAAGGTGCCATGCCAGGAAGGTACTACTGTGAGGAAGCATAATGGAGAATCCAGTTTATAGCAATGATAACAACAACAAATCTTATTTTTAAGTCTGCAGAAAGCAAAAAGGGAGCCTTTTAGTTCTCATTTCAAGGACAAACAAAAATGATAGAATGATCTGTTAAAAACTTTCTCAGGAGTTTTCTGCAGGCTTGACCAAACATTTATTAAGTCACTGCTAATGGAGGTTCAGCACATCTTCATAATACAAAAATAAATTCAAAATGACTTTTCATTTCAACTATTTGCCAAAGCTGTTGCTGACAGTAAGTTGGTTGTTTCTATTAAGCATCTCCCTCTGCAACAGCTACCCTACTTGCAAACAATTATTTTTATTACCTGGAAGGAGCTGGATCATCCTGTCCCAAACGGGACATAATATTTATCAGGGTGTTTATCCCTAGAAATATAAACAATGCACTATTAAATAAACAACTACTAATTCAATTTGAATGGGCTTAGAAAATAATTACTCAAAATATTACTTTGTAATTGCTGTAAACAAGATCATCCTGTTATTTACAGGGTTTACTTACAGAGAGTATAATCCTTATAGTTGCTCTCTGCCTAACTGAAGGCAGCCCCATTACAATACTATTGTATTTTTGCATTCAGAGAGCCAGATGAAAATACCACCCTTGCATGGAAGAGACATTCCAAACATTACATAAACAATAAACAATTACTCCATTACAGCTGAATATACTTTTAAGGGGGAAGGAATATTCTGCAGCAGAAAGATCATATTTTTACATTAGTAAGACATTTTTACAAAATATCCTCAAGTTTGCTCACCATGTTGAGTAGCACATTAAGAAAACAATACTTGCACAAATCAAAGAAAATACATCCTCCCATTTATTATCCTTGCTTTTTTTCCAGCTCTTTACTTGTTGTCTGATTTTTAAAATCCAGTCTTTTTGAAAGACCTCACTGGTGTGTATGTATAACCACTGAAATCTTCCACTGAAGGGATATCCCAGAAGAACAATGACCAATGAAATAATAATGGACAAAAGGTTTTCTTACTGATTAAGTGTGAGGTGAGAGAAAAATGATAGTGGTGTAACAGCATACCTTTTTTTCTCATGTGCATATGGTGAACTTTTCTATCTCCATACTTTGGCTGTCGAATACCACAGTTGGATAAGGAATTCCTGGCATGATCTGGATTCATTCCAAAGTTTAAGTGATGGCTTGGATGAGTCATGGCAAGCTATAATGTAGCACATACAGGAAAAAAAAAAAGCCTGAGATGTATCTTTGCAAATATAAGGGGAAAAAAAAAAATTTCTTAGACTGGTAGCTAATAATTGTAATTTTTTTAGTTTGAAGAAAGGCTACAAAGTGATGTCGTCAACTAGTAGCTTGGTTCCAGCAATTTAAATGTAGGATGTATTATTTCAGACGTCAGAAAGAAGCAACATTTATGCCCAATCATCAGTTTAACTAATTAACTTTCAACATGTTTTTTCTTTAAAGAAAATTTAGCTTAGAAGAGAAAAAGCATGATCTGTCAATTTGCCCTACGAGTTTTGCTTACCAGCTTTGCTGACCTGATTTCAATACATTTGCTTATTTAAACCTATATTCACTCTAACATTGCAGTGTAAATATTCATATTGAAACAACTAAGAGCCTCAACCATTCACATATTTGATTTGGGCTATTTAAGTATCTATAAAACTCTCCTACTTAAGAAAAACAACAACAAAGAAGTGTATTATCTCTGTCATGGTTCTTCAGAGGAACTCTTTCTCTCATGCCTCTACAGGGCCACTTTCCAAATGGAAGTGAACAGCAATGACAGGATGGGTCTTCTGTTTTACATTTGTGCCATCTAGCATCACCAAAAGCTTACTCTGCTGCTGACACCACCACTATGAAAATGGCAGCAGTAAATCAAAATACAGCTAGCTTTTATGACTCCATTCTGCAAACTTATGCATTTCCTCTTTCTTTACACATACACACCTAAAAATATTATGCATGTATAAATGCATGTGTACACACACCTTGTATATAAAACAAGAGATATACTGGCAAAATTCAAGCTACAGAAAGTTACTTCTGAAACACCTGCAGGACTGGTGCTGCAGGCTGTAAGCAAAGACATTTCGGTAGTTCATTCAAACACTGTCTGTGGCTTTCCAAACATAAGACTTAGAGAAGTTTATTTTAATTATTTCGGAGAGTAAAATTATATTTAATCACCAATAAGAACTTTCTCCAAGACTTTTCAAATTCCTCACATTTGTAAATGCAAAAATTTCATCATATACTTGGAGAAATCAAGAGCTGAACAGAAGTTTACAAATTCCTTTTGTAACTATAGCTATAACTGCAAAATAAAAAGGCAACATTTAGTTTACTCTTTTTTGGAACAACAGACTATAAACGGAAGAAAAAAGGCATTTTATGCTCATCTGCAGAATAACATCACATTCTTCAAAAATATCTAAAAAAAGAACTTACGTGGAAATAACGAATAATGTACCTGATGGTCGTTTCAGTAAGCATTTTTTTTTCTCTCTATACATTACAAGCAAATCCAGACCTACCACTGGGGCAAAGGTAGGTGTATGCCTACATGCACCGTAGGTGGCCCTACTTGGAAGTCTCTTGGGATAACTGAAACTGAAAGATCTGCAGCAAGAGTAATCAAGTACATCCAAGCTGTGGCAATGCACTGCATTTCTCAAGCTGGTACAGCAGGCAGGATTATAGGTAAACTCAACCTTAGGAAGACAAAACAGCAATAATTTTTTTTCATATCTTACCTGCAGCAAACACCTATCTCGAAAAGTGTAGCCTATCAATTTGTCCAAATGCATCAGACACTGATGGTAGCGGACATGGTGGGTCAGGACAGGAAGCATCATTGCGTGCTAAAAAACAATTGCAATAAGGAAAAGCATTCAACTTCAGTGTACAGAGTACTCAACTGATTAATCTGTAAATACAAATACCTTCCATTTGTCACAACATTGAGTTTTACTGTTTTGGTTTAAGTGAGAAAAAAAAAAAAAAAAAAAAATCATGGTTTCCCAACCTTCATCAGCAGAGAACTTAATTAAATCACATTTTTTCTATTTGCATAATCACAGTGGGGCCACAGCCACATCCAGACCAAATAAATAAATACATAAAATCTGTCTTCTACTTCAATATTTTGAATGAGGTAAAAAAATGTCTGGTCATCAGTAACATCAAATTTCAATAAGCTGTGACTGAATACCATGCTGTATGTTCATACCTTCTCGTTTACCACCCCTGCAGTTTTAGGTTTGTACCAAGGATGAAGCAAGACCATTTCATTTCTGCCTCACAACATTAGGGAAGAAGCACTTTATACCACTTTAACCAGCTTTCACCAAACAACAGTAGCTACTTGATTTTTAAGCACAGTTATTAGTACCTCGCTTCATTTCCTTATGGGGAAGAATTAAGGGCTTTTTGAAATGCTGTAGACTGGCATTTCCTGGCCTAATGTGCCAAAAAGTATTAGAAAGGTTGCTGTTTGATTGTCTAGGAAACAGAAAATGTTTTCCTGTTGGGGAAAATGTAAATTAAAATTTAACTAACTATGTTGCTACACGGAAGTCTCCCTCTTTCAGTGTTGTAAAGCAGGAATTATACACCAGTATTGACTTTGGATTGGTCTGGGTTGAAGTAAGCAAGTAGTACAGTTTATTAGTACAATAGTACAGCAAGTATGATATGAACATCAATAATCTTGCATAAGAGTGAAATGTTAAGAGCTACAAGAAAAATGTCAGTGTTTAAAGAATTTTATGCACATGACCATTTTTGTGACACTAATAGTAAATTTCAGTTCTTCAAAACATTCCTAGTAGTAACATGACATGAATACATTGAAAAAAGGTGTTTTAAGGAAATCAAAATCTGAGGACTATCACTATTAATTTCAGAAAGAGGAATGTGTATGATTACACAAGAGGAGTGTAGTGTGTAAAGAAGCAAGAAAAACAAGCATACAAAGCAGGTGATGTATAATTTACGGATTAAATGGTGTTATGGATTTCTCCATGTCATTAAAGAAAGAACAGCAAAAGATAAAACTAGTGAATGCTACAAGACTGAGTTGTTAAGAATAACCAGTGGCAACACTTTCTGTTTAAGTAAAAGACTGTAATTCTTCAGAACGGAACACATAGCTGGAAGGTAATCACAGAATCATTTAGGTTGGAAAAGACACCTAAGATCATCGAGTCTAACCATAAACTTAACACTGCCAAGTCCACCTCTAAACACCACATCTACTCGTATTTTAAATACCACCAGGGATGGTGACTCCTCCACTTCCCTGGGCGGCCTTGTTCCTATGCTTTTTGGTGAAGAAATTTCACCTAATACCCAATCTAAACCTCCTCTGGCGCAAATTGAGGCCGTTTCCTCTTGTTCTATCTCTTCTTACATGGGAGAAGAGATCAACTTCCACCTCACTACACTCTCCTTTCAGGCAGCTGTAGAGAGCAATAAGGTCTCTCCTGAGCCTTCTTTTCTCCAGACAACCCCAGTTCCCTCACCTGCTCCTCATAAGACTTGTGCTCTAGACCCTTCACCAGCTTCGTTGCCCTTCTCTGGACACGCTCCAGCACCTCCATGTCCTTCCTCTAGCGAGGGGCCCAAAACTGAACACAGTACTCAAGATGTGGCCTCCCCAGTGCCAAGTACAAGGTGATGATCACTTCCCTACTCCTGCTGGCCGCACTATTTCTGACACAAGCAAGGATGCCGTTGGCCTTCTTGGCCACCTGGGCACACTGCTGGCTCATATTCAGCCAGCTGTCAATCAATACCCCCAGATCCTTTTCCTCCAGATGGAAGTAACTAGTTAACAGCAAGCAAAGGACTTTCTAGATCTCCGAATGGCAGAAAAACACAAAACCACTCCAAGAAAACCAAGTAAGTGTAAGTGAAATTTTATTTTGTTACCATGTCACTCATTTAGAGTTTTCTTAGTGTAATTTACAAGCTAGAGGAACACCTCTCTCATCTCCATATAAACTGTACAGGTGTTTCCTATGTCTTCCTTCCCAGGAGTTCATTAAAAGAACCCAACAAAACAAACAAAAAACAAACAAAAAACCCATCAAAAGCCAAGACTTGTTTCATGCCCTGCCTTTATGTTCCACTACACTAGGCAGAAAGAGTCCCTCAAGCAAGGTTTAATATTCTTTATATCAATACATGTGGCCCTAAGCTTGAGGACTGAAATATAAAGTTTTAGATTTTTATCAGCTGTAGTACAGTGACTGAAGAATTGACATCTCTCTGGGAACACAAAGAAGGTCTTTAATTTGACTCTTGCAGTTACATCAACAAAGTGCTGCTTTCACGGCACTAAACACTTGATTGATTCAATTAATGTACGTCATGTTGGATTATAGCTATTTGATGTTTCTGATGTTTTATGTATTTATCTAAGAAAATAAAATATATGCTTTAAAAATTGTACTAGGCTAAAGAATGGCTAGTGATTAAAAAGAAGTCTCCTTAAGGGACAACAGGAGTTATCCCTTAACCTTGGTACTTGCAACTGGTTATAATCATATAAGTAACTTTTTTTGTTTCTAAATATATATGATTTTAACTATGCTGCACATTCTTTTCTTTCTGCAGCTTGCATGGCAAGGCAGGAACTTTCAGGTGTCCCCAGCTAGTGCCACCATTCCTCAGACTGGCAAATGCTCCCAACCTGAAGCTACTAAGAACCAGGTGAGCTGAAATATTTTAAAATGCATCATTTCTCTCCTCACTCTGAATGCTTAACACAGTTGTTGAGGGCACACCACCAACAAAAGAGGCAATGAAGTTGGTGCGTGCGTGGGGGGGTGTGGTACCTTCTCAGCATAGCCCCATCCAGCCAGACTGCATAGTAAGTGCTGCCCAGCTTCGTGGATGAGTAGTGCACTTCATTTATTGGATATCTTAAAGTGAACCAATTAACAGAGCCATTTTACATTTTTGAAAAATTTCACTCACCCTTTTTTCTCCTCCTCTAAGCAGTTCATTTGTGAGACTGCAAAGACCAGTGTCATTACACCTACGTGGAAATTTGAGCACCTATGAACTTAAAAGAGTTTCAATCTCCTAAATGGCAATGCTTTTAAAAGCATTAATTTTAAATCACTGCGCTTTAGCTCTGCCCAGAGTTGACCTATGTGTATTTAGTTTTAGTCTTTAATCTGGGAAAAAGCAGGTAGAAACAGCAGCAATTTTTCATTTTACAGACAAACAATTTGCCTACTCTTGGCCTCTCAAAGAAATCAAATTAAAGGACCTTCATACCAGAAGTGGCTGATTTAGATGTTATGTCTGTAGATGGGCACAAATACATGATATAGCTTTACTTTCATCGCTCTTTGGTGTTTTGCTGTCCTTCAACAACAAAACGAAACAGGAATATCCAAGAAGACATTACAAGGTGAATCACAGAATATATTATGAATAACACAGAATGCTTCAAAGCTTCTAAATTAGAAATTTACATTGCTTACTTAACCTGTAAAAATAGATACAGTTCACAACAAAAAATTATAAAAGGCTTGTAATTTTCCTCAGCTTTGTGAGAAGACATTTTTCACAGTGTCTTCTATTCTTTCTTCGACTTCAAAAGCAATAGTAGAATCACAAGAAATGTTTCAGACAGAAGAAAAGCATTTTTAGTTATTAGCATTTCTCCCCTGCTAGAATTTCTGCTTTAGCCTTACCAGACTTATAAGAGAACGATGGGATTTCTACCTGTTCCTTTGCCTAGCAACTCCCAAAGTTTGTGCTTCATGCTGTTAATACTAAATTGTAAGCATTTAATTCTTAAATAACATAACCAAAACAACAGCTAAAAAAATGATGCAAGTATACTTCTACCATATTTATTTGTCTGTTATTATGTTAGTAAAATTCAAGTAGTTATAGAAAAATTGCACTTATTTTTATCACATCACAAAGATGGTGGCTGTCAACTGTTTCAGAATAGGATCCAGCAGAGATCTGTACCTTGGGGATGTCATGTGTATTAAATGGAGTATCTGAAAGACATCTTCCTATTGAGGGTCTCCTGTTTTAAACCAAAAGTTAGTTGTGGTAGTTTTTCTTTCTTTTCTTTCAAGTAAAAAGATCTCTTCATGCTTCACTGTAAAAATGTTTTTAAACGAAATCTATATAGAAAAATGTAATGTAATAAAAATATCTAAAACCAACCCGACTGATGGATGAAGCTGCCCTTGGAGCTGCACACAGGACTCAACATCTGGCTAACCTCCAGCCTCACGCTCACCATTCCTACCTCCATCTCCCTTGTGCTAATCAACCAGTGACAAGAAAACTGAAATTTTAAAATAACTTTGTGTGTGTGTGGAGGAGGTGGACAGGACACTAGAACAGTTCCTTAAATCAAGAGACCTTATTGAGAAGGTGGTATTCATTTCCATTTGGTTCTTCAGCCTAGAATCAAAGCAAACCCCTGCAAGAGATAAGTGGCAGCTATCAAGAAAGAAAATACATCAGACATCTCTGCAGTTTAGTCACCTGGCAGACGTCAGAGCGTATCCCTGTTTTCCAGAATCCCTGGCTACTCAACTCAACGGTCACTTCACGTCTCATCGTGTTCTTCTGACGAATTTTCTGCAGTGCTTCCTAGACAGGGAGAGAACAGAGCTCCAGTGAAGAACTTTCTACAACAAAGCTGTATCATCGCACACGTGTGCGTTCACAATACCCATTTAAGGTTCACTTTTGGTGAGCAATTTCTAAGACTAGTCCAAATCTTGTAACTGCCAGCCACAGACTGTGGTGGACGTGCTGGCGTACGCTGTAGACAGAGGATTTTGGTAGACTGAGAAGAGAACAGAGGTGACTAAATTTTTTACTGCATATGCCAGAACAATACAGTCCAACTCATACATCTAAGATGACACATAAGTAATCAGGTCAAGATCCTCATAATGAAAGCATCTTCTTTACTCCATGTGCAAAACAGCCTCTTCATTCAAGTCCGTCACCGTGAGTACTCCTGGTTTGAAGCATTCAGTAGGAGTAAAACAGAACAAGTAAAAGAAAGGCTTTGTTTTGCCATCTTGGCTACTTCATCATAGGTCTTGTTCAACTTTTCAGTATTCCCAGTCTGGGAAAGGGGTCAGCATTCACTGTCCTGGAGCCTATTATAAAATCTACCAACATTATTTAAATTAAAAACTAAAAAAACCTGAAAAAAACACCCCAAAACTGTTTTGCCTTGACCACTGGCTGTTTAGTGTTGTGCAAATCATTTATTTGTCTCTAGAAACTATGAAAGGGACAGAATTCATTAAAAGATTCTGACAGAATCATTAAAAGAAAATATTTTCTGTAAAAATGAAAAGATGAAAGAATGAAAGAAAACCAGCTAAAATAAATCACCACTGGATCAGGATCCCCTGGTTCCAATACTACAAAGCCCCCACGGTATACAAGCTCCCCACACAGCATGCACAAAGATTCAAGACTCCCTCAGTGCTCTTCCTTCTTCAGAACAAGGAACTTTTCAAAGCTACCACCCATCCTCCCTTTCTTTCTCATTACAGGGCACTTGCTTAAAGCCACCTCTTCCCAGCTTCCAGTCTGAAGCTTGTAAGCATGTGTTCTGTTCTGTGGAGACTCACCAAGGGGCTTATCTGTCCAGATGCAGATTCATCAAACCTCAGACACCTCAATACTGAGGCGTCTAGGGAAGAGGCTAGTTAACCCTGGCTCCTTTCATATTCAATGAAGGGGGATAAATGGCTTAAAAAAATGAATTTCTCTCTCCATTGACTTCAAAGTGAGCCTTCACATCCCAATTTATGGACCTGCTGTAAACGTTCAAAGTTATGTGAGATGAATAAAGCCCCCAGGTATGACTGTGTCACAAATAATAACATCATACAATCTCGTAGTAGCAAATAACTGATGGCAGAAGGAAGAGAGATGTTTACAGCACTGCACCCCTTGTGCTTTGTCTAAAATTTGCATTTTGAGGCTGTGCCATCAGGTGTCTTCTGAGATGGGTTCTACAGTGCTTGCTAGACCTAGCTGTACTTTCAAGGCTGACTGGCTCAGGAGCATTCCAGTGTTACTCACAATATATGATTCACAGTTTTTAAAAGCCCACATACCAGTCCAGTGCAGTCATACAGATCCTTCTAAATTACTGACACATCCATTGGCAAAATGCATAGGTTACCCTCACATAAAGCTTGAAGAGCTGAAGCCCTTGGGAAGGACTCATGTTGGAGAAGTTTGTGGAGGACTGTTTCCCATGGGAGGGACCCCACACTGGAGCAGAGGAAGAGCATGAGGAGTCCTCCCCATGAAGAGGAAGGAACGGCAGAGACAAATGTGATGAACTGACCACAACCCCGACTCCCCATCCGCCTGTGCTGCTGGATGGCAGGAGGCAGACAAAACTGGGAGTGAAGTTGAACCTGGGAAGAAGGGAGCAGTGGGGGCGGGGGGGGGAAGATATTTTATTTCTCATTACTCTACTATGATTTGATTGGTAATAAATTAAATATATTTTCCCAAGTTGAGTTTGTTTTGCCTGTGCCAGTAATTGCTGAGTTATCTCTCTGTCCTTATCTTGATCCACAAGTCTTTCATTGTATTTTCTCTCCCCTGTCCAGCTGAGGACAGGAGTGATAGAGCAGCTTTGGTGAACACCTGGCATCCAGCCAGCGGCAGCCCTCCACAGTGACAAATACCAAAGGAATATTTTATCTTTTGAAGCAAAACATAATCACCCCTACATCCAATTCACTACAATTTCACAAATAAGTCATCCATTAGCCCCTAATGAAAAGATGCCCATAAACCAATGGTTTTCCCTTCTACTTGCTCTGAGTATAGAAAGCTGTAGCAAACAAAATCATCTGCTATAGGGACAAATTTTTTATTTCCTTACAACTGTGGCACAGTTAAGTCACAACATGGTGTTTTTCCCCATTTACAAGTAAGGAAGCTAAGGGCTTATTTAATATCAGCATAAATAAAATATTAACTAAGACTCTTCCTCCTGCAACAACATACTATGCTTTGCAGTAATAATAAAAATCAGGTGCAATGTCAAATGTATCAAACGTTTACTGCAACCAAAGCAACACAAGTAGCACACTGGGGAAGACTGGAATTGTACTCAATGATCCTCCTTGGTCCTTTCCAACTCAGTATATTCTATGAATCATCAGGGTTTCTAATCAATAAACAAAAATATAACATCACTTAATTAAATTCTATCCAGTACCAAAGAAATTAATTTCTCCTCTATGTAGTTTTTGCCTAAGGTGTCCAATTAAGAGTGCACCAGAAGACATGTACCAGAAAATTCAAAGCTTCAGTCCAAGATCTTAAAAAAAAATAGATACCTAAGAGAAGGCTGCTTTAGTCTACATTTAGGTGACTTTACTTTTCTGATTTTTATTCCCAATTGGTTGAGCATCTGCACTTAGGAAATGCTTTTTGCTTATCACTTCAAGGGGAAGAAAAAAAAGAAAGAAAATATAAAAATTCAACAAACACATCATTTGTCATTAAAGATTATTGAAAATAGCAACAACCAGATGATTTCAACTGAAAGAGCTTAAGGATTGTCACTAAGACTGTAATAAATTATAGTTTAAAACCAGGCACAAGTGTGTCAGTTTTCATCTCAGAAGAGAAATGTTTAAAATTATGAGCTAGTTAAAAGTGCACTCTGAAATAAAAAGTTGTTCTCTATGCTAATTCTTGAAACCACTAATGGCAAGAGCTATAAAGAAGTTATGGTTCTATAATGATCATTTCTATAATTGGGTAAAAAACCTTGAAGTAGTTTGACAGCTGAAAAAAGGAAAAAAAAAATCCATTCACTAAAAAGCAAAGATAAAAATAATATCAGTGTTAACAGCCTGAAAAGAAAATCTTTTGTGAAGGGTTTCTATTGTTTCCATAAACAGGGCAGTAGTATGGCTTTATCCTGAATTACCATGTTCAATTCTCAGCCATGGAAAAGTCCAGCATACCTCTCTTTGTGACAATTTTTGTTTATCAGCCTGTTTGACTTTGGGACTATTGGCCAGGAGGTGACGCAGCTTCACATAGCTCTTCCATAGCTTTTGGTATCTGAAGAACAAAACCAGAAAACAAATACTTTGGTCTATACAACAAAAGTTTCTCACTGATTTTCCTTATGAACACATTAGTTGCTAATAAAGTACCATATAAATGCAGATTGTCTACGAGCATCTTTTTGCTCCAGAAAAACATCTCAAGGCATTTTCCAAGAGAGGTGACAATGACCAAGGACACAGCAGCAGAGAGGAGGCATTAGGGTGCAGCATGAGGTAAACAGCAAAGCTCAGGGCAGAACCCAGGTCTCCACCTGTTCTCTCCAAAGGGCCATCTCTGTATGCTGAAAAGACTTGCCTGCAGCACGACATCTAAATTCAGGCAGGTGAAAACTCCTTCTCCACAGGGTTTATCTATCACTCACTGAAAAGCAGTAGTAACCCTTCCCAAGAAGTGTCTGTCCTTACACTGGCTGAAACATTTCAGTGAAGCACATGAGGAAAAGCTCTGCAAGTCATCTGCAACATGAAGTCATTCTGTGAACAGTGAAGTAGAAGTTTCATTCCCTATGGGTTTGTGCTGAACGGAAACAGCAAGTCAAGTTTTTTCTGTAGTTAGCATATACTCAAGGTTTCTGGTTTTCTCCAACCACCTAGCCTTTTCATATTTTGGAGGTGTCTAATTACACATGAACTTCAATAACAGAACTTTTTCCTTGGTGGGAATCCCTCTGTGATCTAGTATGGATTTTCACAAAACTTTAAGAACTTGCTCCATTCGTAGACAGCATCCCACCATTATATTTGGCTACAACTGACCAACAGGTTCAAAAGAAAAGCAACCAAGAGAATTTTAACATGGACCTTGTGTCCTTAGGAAATAAGGCTATCTTCAAAATAGTGCCACCTCTACAGTTTTTTCAAGAAAGCCCATAAAATCAAACTTTTAATAGTAAGCAGGGAATCAGAGGACAGAGGGAACAAGTTTACCCCAGTAATTTGTTTTCTTTTATATTTACATTATAAAAGAAGATTCTTCTCAGCACCAACTTAGAGCAGTGGTTTTAGTAGGAAGTTACCACATTAGTGGCAAAGCAGTAACTGAAGCAGAAGCAATTTCACCATTTCACAATCTTCTCAGCACCCCACATTCACAGGCACAAACAGATCTTTACTTATTGGTATTTTTTTTCCATGACTATTTCTCTGCAGCATTCTTGAAGGTATACTCTCTGCCCCTAGAGATGCTGATATTTTTTGAGTCTATACACACATCTGAAATGGTCAGTCCATAGATTTTTCTTATGCTCTGTTCTCTGCATTTCTGCCATCTGCAGAATAGCACATCTATTTCTGACAAATCCCCACCCAAAGAAGAAAAATGAGTTAATGAACGAATCAACCAACCAGAAAACAAACAAATGCCATGAGAAGGTTTCAACCCAAAAAACAAGAACCTGTGATCTACAATATATGTTTTACTACTAGAATTAATATGGGTGAAACAAGATCTGTTATTGCAGTTAATCTGAGAATTAATAAACAGATTACAACAGCAAAAATTCTGTACTAGAAGCTCATAAAGAAAAGACACAGAAGAGGAAAAATCTTTTCTGGGCATTACCTATTTCACACATGGCCTCAAAACTGCAGGTGAAATTCAATGTCCTTAAAAGACACTGGAGGAAAATGCAGGAAGAAAAAGGGAACCCTAACTATACACACACAAGAGACTGGCTCTATATTATCTGCCATCATTCAAAAAACAGATCTCCAAATCATTGGAAAAATTCACTGAAAATGTCAGAAATTAAGAAGAGAATCATGAACAAAATCCAGCAATCACTTTTATGCCACTACATAAATCCACATTAAAACAGTATTTCTTGCTTTGCCTGAAGTTCTGATTGCCTCTCCACTCCTTCACTGCATCCCTCCCCATCTCCATAAGGATATAAAAGGTACAGTGAAAAGTAGCATGGATGCAACAGCTTCCAAACAGTACATAGCCTTGATCGTTCAAGGCACAGGAAGAGACAACCAAGCAGGATATGGTAGTGTGCAAGAAACATAAATATTATGAAGAAAGCAAATGGAAAATGGTCATATGCTTCATTATTAGATGCAAGACATGAAGAGGATCTAATTAAACAATCAAGTAGCAGCTCTGAAACACAAAAGTCAGTCCTTTTTCATACGATGCACAGTAATACTGGAGAAGCAATTACCTGGAATCTTATCATAGAATCAGAGTGGTTTGGGTTGGAAGGGACCTTTAAAGGCCATCTAGTCCAACCCCCCATAAAAAGATTCAAAGTTATTTGAAAAATTTAGAGAAGGAAGGTCCATTCAGGGCTTTTAAACAAAATGATCTAAATCCTCTAGCTCAGAAGCCCATATGCTATAGACTTTTGGAAGTAAGACCTGGGTAAGCATTTCTCCCCATCTACCGTCCTGTTACACTTTTCTCTCTTTAAGAACCTGAAACTGACCTCTCAATAGAAATAACATGGAGATTGAGGAACCTTTGGTCTGACCTAGACGAGCTGTCAGGTTGAGGAATTTCATGCTGCATATGCATGCACTTTTACTTCAGCAGATCCTTAATTGTGCAATAAAAAATATGTTATACCTTATATTCTCTAATTTACAAGAGCTAGTGTTCAATGTTGTAAGCACTAGGCTTCATACCGGACTTAATTAAGCACCTAAGCAAGCCCTATTTAAGCCACAAATGACAACAGTAATGAGTTTCTGAATGAAGGATAGAAGGAAAAGCATCTTACTGAGGATCTCCAGCATAACTGAGTTGAGCAGGTCGTATCCCAAAGTGGACAATAATGGGAAAAGTAATTACATCAGGATTGAACTGTTCACGGTCCAGTTGATCAATACGGACTGAGCTGGGTTTCTAGGAGAAAAAACAAAATATACCTAATTGACAACAACTCCATGGGAAAATTATTGCCTCTAGACCACAGTATTCAGGAAGCACAAAGTGTTAACATTCTAAGTTTATTAAAAAACACATAAAACTAATCATTAATATCATAATAAATATTTGGCAATGGCAATGGTTGAAACAAAGTTTCAGTCTTAGAGATTTAGCTCTCCCAGCAAAATAAAGAAGTCTTTTTATTTTCATTTCACAAGTCAAGAAATTTACAGTTTGATTATTTCCAAGAATTTAAAGCAACTTTTTTTGGTCAAACATCACAATGGAAATCAAATCAGTATTAGCACTCTGGCATCCAAGCTCCCGCATGCCTGAGTAGTTCACTAAGATCAGGTTACCTCTCTAATTTTAGTTCTGCTTCTGATTTCCCAATGCAAGTGAAGCCATTATTAGATCCATTCAATCACACTGACTAAACAGCATTAAAAAAATCTGTCATGCTGCTCTTAGAAAAGGCTCCTATGCTGATGTTTACAATGAGGAATACAGTCTTGTATAATGAGGAGACTTTTGTCCTTTTTACACTTCAAAACAGAAGTTCTTTTTATAGTTAAAAAGGACAGTGTAGAAGGAGGCAACTTTCACTTCACCTCTAAAAACGCAGAAAATGAGTAATTGCACATCACTGTAGAAGACTCAATCACTTACCCAACATATTTAAAAACTCAGTTGAAGGTGCACAGTTTGTCTCCAAGTAACCACTTTCCCCATTACCTGGCAAGCTGCTTTGTTATGTGCCTGCTTACTCCTCACTTTGCAACCAGTTGGATGAGGCCAATATTTTCTGCTTGTCTAAGGCTTCAGAAAAAAGGGCATTACTTCTAGTTACCTGCATCTCAAAACTTCTGATTTAGCATTGTGAATATCTCAAAAGACGAGTTTCAGACTTATAGGAACATCTCCCACTATTCTCTACACAAAACAATAAAAACTGTGTCATGAACAAAGCTTTCACCCTTCAAACCACCTTAGTAGAACTGTTCACAGGAATCATTTTCTGCATGGATAAGCAAAGCAAATTCTAGAAATAAAGGTAAGCCTCATCAGGTGGCCACATTTCCAATCTATTCTAGAAAAATAAAAACTTACTTGAAACTTTGACATTCAGACAAACTGAACACAAAGTTACATCTCCCCAGCAAAAAAAAAAAAAAGAAAAAACAAGAAAAAAAAAAAAAAAAGAAAAAAAAATTAAGTTATTTAGCTCATGCTGCCAGGTTTAAAAAAAACAAAACAAAAAGAAATGAAAAATGAAGAGAAAAGGTTTACCCCATAGCACTTCCAATAAAAAGGGATTAGGGCAATAAAATCCAATGGAAAACATGGGGAGGATTTGTAACAGCCAGAATTTTTTCTCTAAACCCGAGCTTAAAGTCCTGAAATAAGTTGATCTGTTTTTCTGGGGTCTGTACAAAGCCAATTTGAAAAGTTTTTATCTTCACAGAAGCTGTTGGTTGGTTCTCACCTCACTTAACATTAAAAATGAGGAACTTCTCCCACCTCCCCCTCTCAAGAAAGCAGCCTTGCTACACAACAACTCCTCTGAGAGCCAAGGCAGCAAAATAAAATTAACAGAATACAAAACAATAATTACACTCAATAGACCAATTATAATCAGCATGTTTAAAAAGATTACAGACAGTATTTTCCTATCAAAATATTTCATATTTTAGATATTTAAATAGAAGTAACCTGATCCTCAAAAGCATGAAAGGGAGAGGAGCTTTCAATATGCCTCTAGCAGAGTCTGTGTGAAACGTGTGGCAGCTGTTCATAGATGCCTGATAACAACCAGGACAAAACAATTTCTTGTCTACGACTTAATCACAATTGTTCCTTCACTGAGGGTTATAAGAGAGGTGTAGCTAGGCTAGGTCATTCTCCTTCAACACCAGCTTCCTCTCTGGTGCTGTTTCTGAAGGTTAAATGAACAATGAACACTGTACAGAAACATAGAGTATAAACTGCCCACCAGCAGACAGGACACAAGTAAATTAGATGTTACTCTTCCAGATTTTTATCCCTGTGTTCTTTTAAGAGTGCTGTGAGAGACCATCTAATAATCATAATATTGCTTTTAAAATCTCATTGAGAACAAAGAAATTCTAACAGAACAGATGCCTGTTATCTTTGTTTCCTACTCCAAACCTCAATCAAGACTTTGTTGATATTAGAAGACATGATGAGATTGCATGCAGATGTAGTACTAGAGAATGTTAAAATACATATATATTTGTACTAGTGAGCAAAGCATCAATATTTTAGAAAGAGTGAAGTATTAAAGAGGATTAAAATTTGTGAACCTTTAAATCTATTCCAACACAAAGCTTCCAACTAATGAAACACCATGAATAAATTAGTTTTCAATAATGTTGAACTACTATTACTTGTTTAAGTAAATAAGATTTATAAGCCTACCAAATTTTTTTCCCTTCTCCATTGTGCATATATACCCCTCATTTAAAAAAAAAAAATAAAATACATGCATAAAACCTAGATTTGCTCACAAGAGGAACTGTTATTTCTGAAGTGATGTTATGGAGGAAAGCAGCAAAATAAACTCTAGTGGTTTTACTTTGTTGTGTCAAGTGAATAAAATTGAATTGAAGAGCTGTCATTTTCTAAAACAGTTTCACATTTTCTCTATAACAGAACTGTTTTATCTATTGTAAAATGCATAGAAAATACATTCATACTCTATTTTTCACTTACTTTCATACTCAACAGAATATGCTGCAATGAACAGAAAATCCACAAACTAAGAAGAAAGTCATTGCAATCTTGAAAGAAAAAACATGATCTAATGATGGCATTATAACATGACAATGTTTCAAAATGCTGCAGATTTCTTTTATGCTTACATATTTTTATGTCCATACACATACCTAAAAACGTTGTCTTGTAAAATACGAAGTCTGTCAGGAGAAAATCACACAAAACCTCAAAATTAACACTACCACTCACAAATTGCACTGCCTTGTGCATACAGACTTTTACACTTCAGTGACACAAGGGAGGAGCAAATATGCATTCCTTTGTGATAAACAAAAAAGCAAGTTTTCAGCCAGCTGAAATCAGTATATCTTCAGCAAAACCACTGAACTTATGTCAGTGTTATGAACTTATGTCATACCATTCAGATGCTGATAACTTGTGCACTAGTATATACCTTGTATCACAGAAACCACAGGTAATGTTAAGTTAAACGGTTAAAGCTGTCTAACAGTTTCTGTTACGAGATTCTGGTTTAGCACTCAGTTTTAACCAGCTCAGCTAGAATTTTCCATAGTCAAGAGTTCATATGTATTCTGTATTTCATGTTCCCACAGATGATCTTATTTTCCTTTTGGTTTAGGAAGTTTTAGCCATAACAAAAACACTCAGAATGAAATAGAGGGAAAAATAAATTATCCTTTCCAATTATGATTACCTTATAAAGCAGTTTACTAAATGTAATGCCACCATACTTAAAATATGAACTTGAAAAATCTATTTAGGAAGGCACCCTGGCTACAGTTTGGGGACAGATTTTTCAGTTAGCAAATGAAATTTTCCCTTAGGCATGATACCAAGTCATACTTTTTCTGGAGAAGCTAAGAAGTTGAGCTAAAAGCAAAACAGGGAAAAAGTCAGAAAAAGAAAGGTATTACCACTGAGAAAGTTGCATGACAGTCTAAAATATGAGGTCCAAAACATGCCTCTACTACTGAGATACCACTCTGCGATACCAACCAAACAGAACCCTGCAGCTTTCAGTGGACATAATCTATTCTTGCAGCCCACATTTCTTAAGTGTGAAAGTCAGAAAAATGGGCTAAATTCTCATAAACACTGGAGTTGAAAGGAGCTCTATTCAGAGAGCGTATGTTTTAAAATACTAATTGTTCCAAAAATAATAAGGCCATAGGGGTTTCAAGCTCGGCACTGAAAATTAATGGATGCATTCATTAAGGTACACAAAATTCCTCAGTGTGAGCGAGAGCAATGTAAAAACAATGTGCAAAAAAATCCACAGAGGCAGAAAATACCTTTTCTATATTCAGGGCAGAATCTGGATAGAGCACTTTAAATAGAGCTAAGTGGTCAAAAGAGGAAGATGAAAGAAAAAAGCAAATAGTTACTAATTCTCTGGTCCTGTGTCAGGGAAAAGAGAATGGGATCAGGCACACAAAGACTGTCTGAGAATAAGAAAGTGGAGCAGTAAGTTACAGTTTCACATACATAAAACATAGCCATTCCTTTTGACATGCACACTGAAACAGTGCTCATCTGGAAACCTGCCCTTCAGTAGAGCAGCAGAGAGTACAATTCTTCCCAGGTTTGGAAGAAGTCAAGGAACTGTTCCTATAGCAATCTGCAACTGTCACTGGTCATCTCTCCTCTTTCTAATTCAGCCTGCAGCAGACTCTCTGAAACAAGACATCTACCTGTCATTGGGTTGTTCATAAATCAGAATTACTTGCTCTACCATGCCAGGGCTGGTAACGATCATCCCCTTGCATTCTTCTGCATATTTCTGCCATTCCAGTTCTTCCCACTGAAGCATGTTGGCAATCTCCTCTTCAGGCACCAGAGCTTTATTGCATCGTAACAAGTAGAGAAGAATCTGATGCATTGAGAGTACTTCTTTTCCTCCATCTTGAAAACATAAATAAATAAATAAAATGCATTTCAGAAATTCACTCCTAAAGCATGAGCAAAAGTGAAAATATGCAGAATACATAAAATATTTGTATGAGCAAAATGAAATGCAAAATGCTTAAGTGACTCAACAAATATGAAGATAAATGTTTTATTGATGAAGACTGCACATGTATAATCGCTTTGCTGAACTGGAAGCAATAATGGTAATGGTAGCAAGAGTAACAGTTTCATTATACTGTAAAGCTGAAGTTTCTAGCTTGCCTGAAAAAAAATAAAATGAGTAGGCAGAACAATTAGTTACGTTGTCCAGTTATGTCTTCCTTTTCATACTTCTATCATTCTTTTTACAATGGTAGTTAAAAAGCCTTTAGGTATTTATGCAGCTTTTTTAAAGAACAATCAAAATTTTACAGGATACTTCTGGATGAATATAGTAAGTTATCCTTCCATTTTAAACCCATCGGTAGTGCTTACGTGCTGTACCTGCACTAATGAAGACAAAAGAGCCTCATGCCGTCTTCTGGCACTAAATGAATCAAGGGCACGTGAAAACTGCTAAATACTTCTGAGACTTCAGGAAACATGCACAGCAAAGGCTGCTTGTGATGAAGGAGGACAGTATAATAAACCTCTGACTGGATCCAGGAAGCCAGTTACAGATGTGAAGATGTAAACAGGGAAGTCGAGTGAGTGACAGTCCTGACAGACCACCACTCAGTGACTATTCAAATTCAGTATGTCTGCTCATGTGAGTAAATAGATAGACAAGTTACCACAGTGCTTTAATTTTGACACAAATCTCTCTGACCCCCTCCTTCAACAACAGGGTGTCAATCTGTAGGTATGGAAGCACCTTCAAGTTTCATCCCCACAGCGCACAAATATTGATTTCCCTTCCCCAGGGAGCAAGAGCAATCTGGTCCTGCCACTGAGTAAATTCTCACTGTCACTACACACACAAAATAAAGGAATGGAGAAAAAACAGAAGTAAAGCCTTAGAGCAATATGGGGGGTGATGCCACAGCACAAGGAATGCTATCCCAGGCACACAGGAAAAGCCTTGCAGAGCTGCTGTGTAACAGCAGTGCTGCATAAGATGTCCTCTACAAGACGCACAAGGGAACAAGTGCTTCTTACTTCTGCTGGGATTAATACCACTATGGTACAGAAAAGACTAAAGGGGATGATATAACTTGGCCTCGTAGAACAATCAACCTCATTGAAACTCCAAAATGGAATCTTAAATGAGGAAAATACACCCTGAACCTCACTGGAAACAAAATACTTCTAAATAGCTACAGGGGCAGGTTTTTAAATGTGCAAAAGTTTCCTTCAAATTAAAGGGGGACTCGATTTACAAGACTTTTGTCTTTGTCAACAACTAGATTATACTGTTACACAAGAGGTAGTCCATGTCCAACAATCACCAAAAAAAAAGTGTAGCCTTACTCATTGAAGGCGATGTACTGGAAGGGCACAGGTTGCTATAGAAGCTGTGCTAAACAGCACTGAGACACCTGACCTTTCCTGGGTCAGAACATGCAGTACTTGGGACCTTCAATTGTTTCTTCCTAGTCTTTTAATCTCTTAATCTATTTATCATCATAAAAATCCATGATGATTAATACAATACAGCAACTATTCCACATGCTACGCATCTCTGGCATGCAGTAAACCTGGTATGATTAGCTCAAAGTTAGAGCTACCCCAAGGCCTGTCTCTGAGTGACATCCCAAACCTCATCTTTTTAGACCATGTTAGAAAAGGAAGAAAAAAAGAAAAGTAGAAGGAATAGGAAATCAGCAATTCATTTCTGTTTTCAAAGAGACAGTTGATAGATGTGTGGAGATCTGTTGCACCAATATAACCTCTTTGATTAGACACAGATAAATAACGTTCTGCAAACATACCTGAAGGAAATAGATTCCCACGCTCTGGAAATTAAAAATCTCCAAGGATCTCTCAAAAAATAATCAATACAAAATGCAAGCTTGATTAAAAAAAAAATCTGTCATAAAGATGCTAGAAGGCAACTATATATGCAGAAACATCAGGAAAAATACATTTTTATCAAGAGTTAGAAGGCTGGGAACCTTAAAGATGAAGCACACAAGAATATAGAGACTTATCTCTCCTTATCAGTAAACAATCCAACAGCACAGAAGGAGCAGACTTCTAAACTAAAATAAAATGTATCAGAATATAAAAACCTCAATCTAACAGGAAAACACCCTCAAGCTACAGAAACCAGCCAGGTCAAACTTGTTCTCATTTTGTGATGAGGTCAAGTTAATCAGCCACATGTGGCTTGATGGCTTATTTTGTAAATTGCTTCAGCAGAACCAAATCAATGTTTGCTAGCAAGACTCAGAGCTCTGCTTCTCATTGAACGTTGTTGTGTATCCAGGATGGAACAACAATTAGAAATATAGTCATGTAGCCATCAGTACTCTCCACAGTAATGAGACAAACCTCATTTAGCTCCAGCTATAATTAATATCCCAACTAAGTTTCAAAGCCCAGAGCAGAGAGCACCTCCAGGCCACAGCCCTCTTGATGAAGATTGTTCCATGTCTCATCTACACCCTCAGTCCAGCAGCTGAAATACATCCTCCTGTCCACACAACTCCTCTGGAGCAATCACTGGCAGGATCTCAGCAGGACACATTTTCAATGGAGCCATGACATTTATATCAACTGAAAGTCTGTCCTAATATCTTAGGATGTGTTAAATGCCTGGGTAAGCTGTTCACTCAAAACGAGTGTAACGCTCCACACTGAGGCTTGTCCTTGGCTGGCAGACTAGGGTTGAATTGCACTGGGAATGGTGTTTTTCGGTCTTTCACCATTTGCTGCAAGGTCTAAGCTTGCATTTAGAAAGAAAGAAACAGAACATATGCTCAGGGGTGCCAATCATGCTGCCCCTCAAAACTGCACATCAAGAATTTTAATACAATTACACAGTATCCTGAAGAGTAGAGGGGACATGAAATTCAGTTTCACATGTGAGATTAGGTAATAGCACTTCTCAAATGCCACAGCTCCACCACAGGACATGACAAGAATGGCCCAGCACTACCTAAAATCACGACAGAGACAAAAGCTAGAAGCAAGATATGGCTGCCCATCTGAACCCCAGTTCTGAGTAAACCCTCCACACTGCCAGTGAGACTAAAGACTCCAGATGGAAGCACCATAACTCTACACTGACTGAACCATCTGACTTGCAGTAAGTTTTTTTTGTGGTTTTTGGGGTTGGTTTTTTTTTTTTTTTTTGAGGGTGTGGTTTTTGGGGTTTGATTTTTGTTATTGTTGTTTTGAGGGGTTTTGGGGTGGGGAGTGGTTTAGTTTTTTTGTTTTGTTTTGGGATTTTTTAGATCTAATTTCCATACAGCTACATAATACAAGCATTACCTGGAAGAAATCTCACAAATCGTGGCATGAAGTGAAATCTGGGGCAGCAAACGGAATCATTTTCAATTGAAGGACCTTAAATATGGAAGAAATACAGAAAATTATGAACAGCAATGTATTTGCAAAAACAAGAAAAAAAGAAGGTAACCTGCCACAGATTAAATGAATGGTGATTACATTTGATAGGGCCTAAGTTTCAATCAGAAAAGTAACAAAATGCACAGTAGAGAGGAACAGAGTAACAACTTCTACGGAAAGCTTTCACAGGAACAATTTCAAAGAAAGTTACAATAACTTAAAAAGAATCTAACAAAAACACAGTTGTTTTATTTAAAACAGTGATACAGTAAACATTATTTTATATAATTAATTACCCTAAGTCTTACAGACACAAGCAATAGTTTATTAGTCCCTCCCAATCTTGGTTACAATAACAAAGATAACAAGGAAATTTCCATTATGCTATTTTGTGTTTTTTTTTTTTTCATTTCCTATTTCATCATTCAAAGCTTTGCATGAAAATAAAAACAAAACCAGTAAGTGCTTGATGTTAAAGAAGAAAGAAGAATCAGAAACACAACATTGATATTAGAATACATCTAGTATCAAACCAAAGGCGGCTACACAAAATGTACGAAACCTGTATGCTCCTCTGTTTAACTGCAGCAAGTGCAGTGTGCATCTCACCAAAGGTAAGACACCAAAACACATCTACAGATTCTGAAAGGAAATTCCTCTGATATTCTCAGTTTTCTTTTAGACCAAGGGAAGGATCATCCCTGAAATTCTCCTTTGTCACTGTCTTCACAGAAACATGTATTTTCATCTTAACAAGTCAAAAACATTCAGCTATAATGATATGTTATCCCTCTACAGCTGTCTGTATGACACTGCTTTGTAAGTTGACTGTAGAGAAATATTGTATGAGTAACTCGTTTGTTACCTTATGAAAACAGACAGAATAGTTTACCTGACACCTTGGCTTTCAACATACCATGCACATGGTACTGTGCAATATTAAATGTACAATAAAATTTACTGCTTGATTAAAATGAACAGTTTTGGATTAAGGAACAAATTTAGTTTATCTTTGAGAAGACAGCACCAAGTTTGTGTATTTTAATGGCCACAGCACACGCTAATGAACTCTGTTCTTCACGAAGCTGAAATATATTAAAGTGGAAGTTTGTCCTTCTCAAGTAAACCAGCATTTGACTTTGTTCTTTTGAGGCCCCTCCCAACTTTTTCTTTTTAAACCAAGGAACCTAACAAAACAGAGTCCTGTTTATAAAAGCTGCAATTAATTGGGCTTTTGTACGGTGTTTTTTTTTCTTCCCTAAATAAAAGTTACCTTTAAGATTCCAGTCATAGAGCTCCAAAATATCTTTGAACAGATATGAAGAGAACAGCTCAAGACCTCTCACACAAAAATTCTGGGGAAAGAAAAAAACAAAACACAATTATAATTATATAATATGTGAGTGGCTTTATTTGTATTACAGTATATTTAAGTAAAACAATGAAAAAACCCAGTGTCTTCATATTTGCCAACTACTAGACACTGGGCTTTGGAAACAGTATTGATATATCTGTAATCCTCTACTGTGACATAACACAGTGATCTCTTCAGAAAGCATTGTAATGAAGACTCTTTAGTCAATGTCCAAATCAACAACAGAGGCAGAAATTACAATTCTGCGATAATTCACCATGCACTAAAGCCCTTTCACCCGAGTAAACTAAGCAGATGACATTTTTCTGAGAAGGATCTTTTTTATAATTCATTTTTTCCTACATGTTCACATTAAAAGTTTATAAATCACTCTCTCTGATACGTGATCACTTCCACAGCAACATATCAGTACAACACAGAGAGCATTTAGACCTCAAGAGCCAACAGAAAAGGAGAGGAGAAAAAAAAGAATGGATTCTTCTCATCAAGTGGGGAAACAGCTCCTCCGAAGCAAAGAGCTTTCATTCAGTAATGAAGGAACTAAAAAAGCCTTCCTTAACAAACAAAATCGGGCCAGGTTGATACAAACTGTGCGTGTATGATACCGGCCATAAATTCCGAACCCATCAACACAATCTCGTTCCCAAGAACACATTAGTAAAGACCATCTGCAAATAGCGCTGTAGCCAATTGCTGTAGTCAGTTGAACAAGAGTCTAAAAAAATGTCAGGGTCCCTGTTTTGTTTGGTGGATAGTTTTTGTCTTAGTACAACATTGGGAGACAACTCAGCAGATTCAGTAACAAAAAATGAATTGCTTTGATCTTGTTAATCTTGTTGAGGAATTTCAGGGCTCTTGCATATATTTAGATGCTGTTGAGTAACAAAAAGAGAGATAACTAGAAGAAAAATGTACATATATGCAACTAAATTAAACACTGATCCTATCTTTGTAGTTAATATGCATGGGTATTTCTGTACCTACCCATGCTGTTCCACTGCACCAATTTACTTCACAAACTGGCGTCACCAGGGATTCATTTGTAATAATAATAAAAGAGATTATGAACTGAATGTGCTTTGTTTGTATCCATCGGAAATTTGTTCTGGTAACAGCTTATATTGAATACTGATAAGCAATCTTCAGAGCTTCAAACTCATGATTAAGTTTCAGCTCTGCCACTGACTTATGTGGTCCTGGCAAAGCAGCACCTCCATATGCCTTATTTTTGTCATCTGTAAGAGAAGGATAATGCCTAACTCAGCTTATAGATAAGAGTACCTGACATATATTGTATACAACTTAAAATGAAAAGAACCTACGGATATAAGCACTTTTTACTATTTGATTTTAATATATGATAGCCTAGGTAAATGGATTTATGCTAGTACCTGTGAGCACAAGTTCCTTTTCAGCCGTTCATTCAGAACACAGTCTGTCTCTTAGAGACTTCATGAGATGGGATTCTGAAGAGTTTAATCCATTAAGCATATCAACAATTCATAACCCACTCTGACTTTTTGAGTAATTATCCTTCTTACCTCAGGCATCATCTCCTCAATGAAATGAATTGTATAGTCAATGTTAAATCTGATTACTTTACATAGAGGAATCTGGAAGGAAAACAGAAATTCAGCATGAAAATCTGTGCAGCATCAAACACATAGTTAATACAATTTTGTATGCAAAGGTATTACTGTCTGCTCATAAGGACACTTACTAAAACAGCTGCTCTGGAGGATCATGTAAAGACAAGAACACAAGCATGTGCAAGAAGTAACAGTTCTAACCTCCACCTCTCTAATAGCACAGGGCTGACAGGAGGTATGGTAAAGGAAGATTAAATAATGCCATCTACTGGAGATTAAATTTTTGTTTAGGAGAAAAAGCAAAGCTCAGTAAACCCATATCTTCTCTCATTTATATCTGGACATTTGTATATTTGGAAGTGAATTTATTGTTGGTGACACAACATGTCAGATCAATACAGCGATCTGAAAGCATGATGTTTTTAGCACACTGCAAATTCTGTTAGCTATATTGTCTCAAAATATGGCTTTAAGTCATAGCAACACAACGTAAGGATAAATTTATAGGCTTATACTAATTTAATCCAATAAATATTCTGAGGTTCACTCAGCTAACTAGTAAGAAACATCTATTTCCTTTTTTTCACCTTTGAAAAAAGATTGTTTTGTTGTTTTCTTACATGGATTTTTTTTAAAGCAAAAAAGCTAAATTCCTAGAAGACTATGCCTAATCCTACCTTACACATCTGCAGCTCTTAGCAAGTTCTACTATCCACTGGCCTTGCAAGCACAAAAGAATCTTAGAACAATTCACTAGTCTGTGAAAGTGAGGCAACCCAAAATTATTTTGCATTAATAAGCACACAAACATCTGAACAGTGCTGGGGTTGCACGGAAGCCAACAAACCTAGTAGAGGTGCAATATTCTGCTTGCATCTTCTTGCAGCCACTATCAATTATTCGACTATTTTGCCTACAAAAATCTGTTGATATCTGCATGATAAACTAAGGAGCTACACCAAACAGACAAACAAAAAATTGCATTTCCTACAATTTGATACAATATTAAATGTGAATAGAAAAATACAAAACCCTGGAAGTCAAATGTCCCATTTAGAATCCGAGAAGAAGAAAACTTATCACATTTATATCAGAAGGGCTTAAAAAAAATACAGGGAGTGTTTGCTTACTTTCTAACATGCAAGTTCAACCAGGAGAGGATATTCTGATTCGAAAACTCAGTAGCCTGGGGTATTTTTCTTAGTATTGAATAGGAAATTAATGATTTAGATAAATGACCACAACCAAAATCTCCATGAATTTGAGTTCCATGTACACAAGTAAAAAAATAACAAAGGAACATGTGGTTGGTACTATAAAATTGTTTTGGTAGTTAATAGTAAGAAAATTAAAATTTCTTTTATGACTCTGCTAACCATCTTCCCTAATGTCTGACCTGCTCAATTATTACTGAGTAATAGTAATAACAGTAATAAGACTTGTAACAGTGTGCAAAGCTAAGACTTCAGATTACAGGAATTTGGTTCATTTACAGATGCTGATGTTCAGATGTCTATTTTTGCTACCCTTTGCCACCTCCCTTTTATCATATATGTTCCAAAATGTCTCTCAAACAGCAGTTTTTATGTTGCCAAAAATCATCTCAAGACAGCAATAGTCTCCTTCCAAAGGGCTTTAGACCTGTTAGTACCAGGAACTGACAATATGGTGTTGCTTTGTACACAACTCTGTAAAAAAAGTAATTTGCTGGCTGATCACTTCCTCTATTTGGAATGATAAAACACACTTTACAGTAAGAGTCAGCTCAATGTCTTCACTAACTCCTCATGTCAGACTAGAATTTTCCTTGTTCTCTGTATAGAGAAGATTTCCATAACACCATGCCTTCCTGTCACACAGTAGACACAAAAATTATAAAGAGAAGGTGGTATCTTTAGCCTTTTAATGGGAGTAAAACAAAGCTGTTCTTTTTGCTCATTTGCAAAGTGAAATGTAAAGCCTTGGGACAAGTCTCTCTTGAACCCCAAGGCTGAGCTAATGCTACCAGACAGGAGTGCTTCACACTGCCATGCTGAACTCCACTCTCTCACTGATTTCTTGTTAAGAGTCCCTTACCCTGCTCACCAAAAGTAAAGTGTTGTCATATACATTATATAAGCAAACTGTCGGGAAAAAAACCCCACTTTCTCCTCAGTGTCTCTCAGTTCCAGTATTCTTACATCCCAGTCCTGTACTGATAACCATTCTCATACTGGGTTTTGGCACTGGTGGTGTAGTTAATAGGTATAAAATGAAGGAAACAAAGAAACCCTATAGCATTTGAAAAAACAGTTATTGAAATATCAATATACCAAAAAAACATCTTTACATGTACATAAATTAAGTATTTGCATATTTTTTCAATCAAATAGGGCCAACTCATCTCATATTGGAAAAGCAAGACAATCAGGTACCAGTCATGTCCTTTTCTCATTATATTTGCCTTCAAAACATAAAATTAATTGCCTTTACATGCCTATAACTTTTAATAAAAACCATAACCTGCCTAGTTGCTGAAGAAGCTGAACAGATGTTAGAAAGTACTGGATACATCTAGATAAGTTTTTAGAAGAGATAAATCCCTTTAGAGTGAATCTCTGAAAAAAGTCCACTTGTCATTTAAAGGGAAAACCTTTTTTGCTGCTGTTGTTTTTAACTTTTCCAACTTATCAAATCTCTTAATTTAATTAACAGTTTTAACAAGGTATTACATGGTTTATTTCACTTTCAAACAGTGAAACATGTAAACACATTACTCTGATGTGCATTACAGTCTCAGTCACAGTTTTAAGACAATGTTTACCACAATTAGTCAAGACCTCAATAACCTGAGACACACTAGCACAAGTGTCTTTCCCCTGTCTCCAGGGCTGGCAAGATGTTTGTTAACATACATGTATCTTTTTAGAGGAATTCTGCTTCAGGGCAGAAGCAGCCCTGAAGTAGAATTCCTACATATGTAGTAATGGACATACTTACATTTGTTAGTGGGGCGTGTGCAAACATTGAGAACCCTTCAAAGATATATTCATGGTCGTCATACTCAATAACAGTAGGTCGGTCTGTCTAAAATAAGCAAACAAAACCACCACGGAGTAAGCAAGATTACTTCCATGACAGAAAACAAAATTAGAGTCCTAGTTAGAATTATTTATACTTACTAAGAAATTTGTGGGAGGCGACACAGTAATTCGATAGTGGTACAGTCTTCCAGCATTGTTGGTCATGGGGCGACATGGTTTAATGGGCTTAAAGAAAGAGATAAGTAGAATTATGTGTAGAGTCAAGGCAAATTTAGATTAAAAGAGAGAATAAAGCATTTATAATAGCCATGAAATATGCACTAGTAAAAATTAAATAAAAGCAGGTAGTCATAATTAAGCATTCTGGGAAGAGGGAAGTGTGGCCTTATCTACATTTTCACTTTCAGAAATATTTTTAAAGCTATTCAAAAGGAAAGAAGTTGAAAAAGTGCTGTAATTTCTTCATTTTCCATTTGACTTTCCATCTTTCTTTTACACAGCAGTTAGTCTTTTATGTACTAATTTCCTCTTTTATGTAAATTTGTTTCAGGAAACTGATTTTAAAAGCTTACATAATGAACCTGGACCTCACATAAGAAGATCTTAAAAGTATTTTATCAAGATAGACAGGTATCAGTCATCTGCTTGGGGCAAATCTGGGGCCTGAAGAGAAGGGATTAGTCTATCAGCACAGAGACAGCTCTGGTAACCCTGCTCTGCCTGCCAGGTTGCAATGCCAGTCAGAGATCCAAAGGCAGTCAGCCCTCCGTGCACTCTGATGCAACACCAGTGCCTGGGATTCATGTTTTCTCCCAGTTTGTTCTGAAGCAGTCCAGTTTAAAGACCTAAAAATCCTCAGCAGTCAGACAAAACTAGTTTTTCATAGGCCCTACATCCAACTTGAGGCAGTTTAGAGGCTGCCACCAACCTGCTCAGAATATATTTGCCTGCATTTAAAAAGAAAACTAAAATCACTGCAGCGAGCAAGGAACTACTCTCATCAGCTTTACATAAGTCAGCCTGATGGCAATAGCAAGACAGCTACACCACTATGCAGCTCTGTGCACTCTGCAAAACCCATCTAATAGGTAGGGTAATTATTCTGGTTGTTCAGCCCCAAATTAAGCTTCTCACTGCTGTGATGAGACAGTTACAAACCAGCTAGTTTGAAGCTAGGCAGGTTTATCTACAGGACACTGTCCAAGCTAGCATGTGCTAGGAGACTTTCTGAAAGCTCAAATCCCCAGCTGGCCTTGCTCCAGGGAGCAGCTGCCTTCATGCAGCAAGTTTCATATATATCAGTTTTGTCCTGCTAACGTTTTGTCCCTCCTCCTCTGCAAGGAAAGCACTAGAGACTATGTGGGAAGGAAGGGATCCTGGAGCAATTTATGGCAAGCTTCAGACCAAAGCCATTCTTCTGAAATGGAACAGATCACAGAAACATTCACAAACGCTTAACTGCAGAGAAATAAAAGAATATTTTGGAAAATATATGTTAAAAACATATATTGAAAAATTAAATTATTCAAAAAAATTACAAATGTAAATAGTAAAAACTATGTATTAACGTTCTCTCTCTTTTTTTTTTTTTACAATAATAAAGTTTTTTAGAATGAAAAACTTGAGGTAGTTCAAGCACTGTTTTTATTTCCAGAAACAATACTGATCACTCTCTACACACTCTGTACAAATGAATACTTCTAAGGAAAATAACCAAATGCTATTTCAATAATATTTTTCAAAAGAAAGGCACTACTATTCTTTCAGGAAGCTGATGGAGTAATTTTTTTTCTAATCACATATTCATAAAGAACTTAATACATTATTTGATGGTGTCAGCAGCAGAATTACTGTTTTATTTACTTTTACTTTTAAAGCAATTCCTTCACAAAGAGGGCCCTCAACATACTCATCCACTTGAAGATGGCAGACCTTTGACCACAAGTTTTTTTATTAATGTAATTGTGTTTGAGAAACTTAAAAAATCCCCTAGAACTAAACAAATACAGGCAAAAGTTTTCCACAGTTGTCAGGTGGATTTCATTACTGGCATTGCTTTTTAAATATGAGGTTACACAACTAAGTGATTTAAAGTTGAACAGGAATTTTTATTCAGACTGTAAATCATGAAAAAACCCCTCAAATGAACCCAAGCATGAGTTTACAGGAGTAAGTTTGTATTCATAATTGCAATTCTTCGAATTACTTACCTCTTCGCCAGGATAAATGCCATGTCTTATTCCCGTTCGTCGGGCTTTAGCGCTGCACTTGCACAAAGGGCCGTCATTCATCTATCAAAACCAAAATAGGATTCTGCTTTTATTGAAAAATGGTTTTGGAAAAGTATGTTTGTTTTAATGCCCGGAGTGCTGATGCTTCTAAAAGCCTGTCATGCTTAGATTAAGGGGATGTTCTTAAGCCAATAAAACTGAAAACAGTACAGACTAATGTAAGAAAACTGCACAATAGCATCAGAACTTCCTGACTATTTCAGAAGCAGAAGATGGAAAAACGCTCTCAGTAGAACAGTACCACTCTACTTCCACACACATCTTCTCAATTTCTCATACATACAAACAGCACATCATCTGCCTAAAACAAAATTCAGGCCCTAAATGTACACATGCAAATATTTACACGCTGAAATCTCCAGGTTTAAACAGTTCCACTCAGTTCATGGACTGAAATCCCATCCCTGATTAACCCTTCTGCCATGTGGCAAGGCTATCACCCAAAGTATGCAAAGGAGAACATTTCAAGATTTTACTTGGTACTTTAAAGAACTACTGAGAACACTTCAAATCAATCCTGTGAACAGATCAGTTAAAAAAAGGGGGAAAAAATACCCACTTCAGTATTCTGTATGAGTGCATCAAGTAGCTATACTAAAAAGGGCCATTGCACACAGCATAAAGCTGGTGTCTTTCTTTTCACTTTTATGACCAAGTTCAAGGAAGACTATAAATTACTGCAATTCTGTAAAACTTTCTGCTGTTAACATCATACCCATTGCAGAAATACAACAACAAAAAACAAACAGAACCAAACCCCAGAAACAAATGAAGTTTCCAATCCCATGCTTTAATGAAATTTTTCAAAGTTTGAATCCTGAACTGAAACTTTTTCTTAGATTTAGAAAAAATCCAACCTTGCAATGCAATACAAGCACCAGTAGAACTTTCCATGCCAGTATAAGCAGTCTGAAAATGTAAACAGCATCCATGGTGGGGCTAAACTGTATCATCACACAATAGATATAGTGTGAAGATACCTCAGGAAGCAAGAATCACCAAACCACTGTTAATGTAGACTTCAGACAGTTGGAAGAGGGATGTAACTTTTTAGTTTTGATGCTAATTCTCTGAATGTTCATCTCAGTTCAATTTCTTCAGACTGGCATAACGCACACATGCAAAGGAACATAAGAAATGGGGCACTTCTCTACTCCTTTAGGAACTTAGTCATGCAATCTTAACAAGAGTGACGTGATGGCTTTTTGTTCACGCATCTTTTCCACGCTCTGAGCCCCTTGAGGAAAAGTACAGGCTCAATGAAAGTGAATCACGCTTATAGGTAAAAGCATACTTACTGCCTCACTGGCTTATAGAGCCACAAAACAGAAGAGAGTTAAAAAATGCAGTCAACAGCAATTGCTCATCGCTCCCCCAAAAATAAGGCCCTACTGAGGCTATTAAAATAATAATCACTTTTTTTTTTTTAAATCTCATCCTTAATTCTTAGAACTGTTCAGCACTACCACTGCCTCTGTTACCCTAAAAGCACAGGCTGAGACTGACAGGGATACGAAGTACCTATAAAGACAAGGACTTGAGAAGCAAGTCAGACACATACCTATGTCATCCCTAATGACATAGCTCACAGAAAAAAATGCAAAAGAGCAACTATGAAGTGATAATAAAATGATGCTGAAAAAATCATCAAGTTACATAAACTAAGGCAATGCGTTCTAACTTCCCCGACCAACAGGGCAACACAAACAAGCAGATAACACTTGTAAGCTAAATGCTGCAGTAGTGGCATCGGCTTTAACAACTTACTTCCTTGGCAACTGCCAGCACTGCTGGGTAGTATCCAAGCTAACAAACACACTGCTCAGATTGAAGGGTTGGGAAGATCCATTCCAAAAATGAGGTTACTTGTCAGACAGTGTACTTGTATGTGCCATTGTCCATGGCAATCACTCCTGGGTTTTTGTAGTGATAGTTAGAAAGTGTTTTAGTATAGCAGGTAAATACCTAGGAAAACACTAAATGTTTTCAAATAAAATCTACTCAGTAGTACAGCACCAACAAGTTCACCCTGCTCTGATTTCAGCCTTTTCAAGAAAGATGAAGAGGCTCTGAAGAAAGTTTTTGGGAAAACTTTCTCTGAAGAAAGTTTTTGGGAAAGAAAGCTTTTCAGCAGGGAATTCATAAACCACACATTCCTGAAACTATTCATCCTACAGTTATTCCACTTCTTTTTATTTAGCCAATATTCTGGCCTAGAACATTACTTTGAAGTGTGCCCAAGAGCAACACAATTTTTTCAGCTAAATACCTAAACAGTTTGCTAATTTTGTTTTCCATACCAATAAAGACAGCTAGCTATGCTCAAATTATTATTATTTTTTTTAAACTAGAAGCATAAATATGAGTCTGTAATAGACTATTCAACAGACCTTTGAATTACTACAGTGGCAATAAGCACCGCAGTATCTCTTGGCATTATGATTTGTTGCTTGCTAAACTCATGCATCATGCAAAGCGCCACAAAAATAAATTTACTGAAATGCTATTTAACAGTGAGTTAGAATAGACTGTAAAATATTTAAGTAAGAAAGATGAAGATGGAAAATTTGCAAACAAAAACTAGTCTTCTGTGCAACATATACATTCAAAACAATACTTCATCAGCTCAGCAATTACATTTAATGAGAACTATAATCTCCATGCAATTACAAAAACACCATTAGAAAAGAAATTAGGAGCATTAACTGCATACTTAAAACATTTTTTATCATTATGACCTGAGAGCTTTTAGGTGAAAACTTTGTAAAGGAGATAAACATGCTGCCTTTCTCCATCCCAGAACTCATCTGTGTGCCTCCGTCTCAGGGCTAAGAGGACAGCATTAGTACACTGTTAGCAATTCAGGCTTTATTAACATTGCTAGATGTGATTCCAGCTGAATAATCCCCAGGATTCATGAGATGCAACCACGCTCTTGAAATCAAAAGTGAACTGTTTTGTATCAGATGAGAGAGAAAAGAGGGTAAAAAATGCATACTGAAACAGATGCCACTCCACATCTTTGACAACAGTACGTAATTTTAGGTCAGGAGACTGACTTTCAGAGACACAGTACTTTTTCCTCTCACCATACCTGTCCTGGATCATTGTACCACAGTTCTTCATGGAGACGATCAGGGTGTGCTTTTTTACGCTTAATTTCTGCAATGACGTCAAAAACTTCAGAATCTGAACTGCTAGAGCAGCTGCTGTCATCTTCAGAGTCACATTCTGAGTCACTGGAGGTCTCTGATTCACACAGGGAAGACAAAGTCAGGTGAAACACACTTCCACACGCTCTCTTCCCCAGTAGCAATGCTACTCTCTAACATGACATAACTACCTCGGGCATACTGAAAGTTATGGATGTTGTGCATGATGTTCACACTAACAAAAAGAGGGACAGAAACTGCATTTTCAATTAAAAATGACAGCAAATGCTACAGATATTAAATGCTTACAATAACTGCATCTGTTTGCATGCATGAGATTGCTGTTTGGCTGTCCAGGAGCACCACTGATCAGTTGTAGAAGAGCAATTTCAGTTAATTGGCATTAAAGATTATAGAGCTATAACCGACCCAAGTATGACAGTGAAGTTAAAAAAAAAAAAAAAAGAAAAAGAGATAGAAAAGAGAAGAATACACAGGTCATTTGCATGAGTTAATCAGAACCTCTTGTTTAAAAGTTAATTCTGCTTGTCATGAGCAAAGTCCTTACGTCTACTTTCATTTTACCTAAAAATACCTCTGTCTATAGCAGGATATTATCTATTTAAGAGTTTCAAAACAGCACATATGGACAGAATTATTATAGAACATGTATTGTTAGACTCATTTTTTAAAAATTAATTATGTCTAAAATTCATTATCATATATTAGAAACATTTTTTTTCTGGTATATCAGAGAAGAGAACAATGCTAAATAAAAAAAAACAACAAAAAAACAACTAAAGATGGTCTTAGACTTGTTAAAATGTCTCCTTTGTGGTCTTATCAAAATAATGCTAACAAGCATCTGGACTTCATGAAAACAAAACAAAAAAACCCCCAAAACCCCACCGAACTCACCAAAAACCCAGAGCCTGATCTCTCATATCTCTAACCTCCTGTGGTACTTACAAGTGACTACCTTTCTTATGTGTGTAATGTCATTCCACAGATCATTTCCACAGATCTCCTCAGCTCCAAATTAAATAAATGCCTTCGTAGCCAAGACATATAGCATGATGCAAGTAAGGTTTATTACTCTTGGAAGGAGGGATGCAATTTCTTCCATTTCTAAGTTTTGCCTTAAGAGAAAACATATTACTATACTGCCAGTGTTCTGAAATACTGTGAAACTATGGTTTAAAACACATGTATTTATTGAATACAAGACTCTCCTTAGTTAATAGGGGGACAGAAAAAAATAAGAAAACATTATGAGTAAAATGTTTTGAGGTTTTTTTGTTTGTTTGTTTTGTTTTTAAATCAAGATGTCTTTTTTATACAGCATATAATTCAGCCTAAGGTGTTATTAAAATATGCCTTTGGGACATATGGTTTACATAGGTCATAAATGCTCCACTGCAATCAAGTTTTGTCTGAGTGTGTATGCAGATATATTCTTAAAAATATTCACAAACACTTGAGTTCCAAAAGTTGTCTGATAAACAGTAATTAGTTGTATAAGTGCAATTTCAGGTGCAAAATGAGTGTGGGACCTGTGAGAGTAAGCTGAAGTTCTGAAAAACCAATTCTTTGGAACAAATTCTTAGAACTTTTGTATTTAATGTATTGAAATTAGCCTTTCTTGATACAAAAGTGCTCTTGGAGTGCATGGCTACCTCACTACAATATATAATTACTGCTAACACAAGGCAGAACGGAGACAGCATTTACTTAAGCACAAAATAAGACAAACTATCAGACACTATAGAAGCGTGGCTGTAGGAGAAGCTGGCACAGACACCAAGTCAGCCCAGGGGACCCTGCAGACGCAGAGCCTTCAGGTCCTCCAGAAAGAGTGGAAAAAAACAGAGAAGTTGCTCTTGGCCTTATCATATTTCAGCATGGAGTAGCAAAGGAGCTCTCTGCAGAGATCTGAGGAAGTAAAGCTTTACACAGGTATTTGAATGTAGCAGTTTTGTTCTTGCTTCATCCACGTGAAAATATATGTCCTGAAAAACCCTATAGTTAACTTTCTTAGTGATTCTTGAGTGAATTTAAATATGTGCAAATCCGTTATTCAAGAAAAAAAAGTAAAAAAGGTGTTTCCTTCACAAAAGTGAAGTCACTTTTTACTTAATCTGTGTTTATTTTTATTGTATCTTTTTATACTGCCAGCATGTAATTGACCATGTCATTACATACCTGTATTTCAACTTCAGAATTTTTGAGATGTGACTTTTGAAGAGTTACTAAGCCCAGATATGAGAGTCTGAAGCAGTTCAACAGGCGAACACAGAACATCAGTTAAAAAGCAAGTCCAACAGAGTACCTAAATTAATGTGATACGCCCAGGAATTTCTTGAACTAATGCAACTGACTGAAAAACACACTATGAAACACTGAAATGCTGCAAGTATAAATAGAACAGCTAACAGTTCACACAAAACAAAATAACAAAAATAGCTTTCACTGAGTTCCAAGTAGACAAATTGCTCTCAAAAAGTGGGCCCTGCTAATTCAACTGGTATTTCCCCAATAACTGACAGGTCGTAGACTTGTTTCACTGCAAGAAGATCCATATGGGTGGTGCATGACAATGGAGATCAACTACGTTTTGAAAACTGATACTTCTGCACAAGACCATAGTAACCAGAGTTGCACAACCAATCTATAATCCAGAAGAAGGATTAACTGTGCGATAACAAGCAGCCACCTGAGTTTATCACCACTACTTTTGCACCCTTTTTAGAAATACAAGAGCAGGAGCTCCTCAAAGCCTCTTGTGCGCCATGATTTGGCCTATCTGATCATGCTCAAGGTGCTTTCATGACATGGAAGAGACTTTAGCACAAGGCAGTGCTGGATGGATACTCTCCATTTTCCCTTGGGCCTTCTGTGTAAAGAATCTAGTGCTACTTCAGTCAAAAACAACAGTAAAACTCCCATGGATAAGCAATTCAAAGGAAGGATTTAAAAAACACAGATTAATATACCAACATTATTAAATACACACAAACCTGCCCAAAACAGGTTACCTACAGATTATTCCATTTGAGAGCTTTGTCATAATTTCTGCCTACCTAAATCTTCATCCAGCTTGGTCTTTGGTGGCTCCCATGGTGGCCTGGCTGCTTTGGCCTTTGCCTGTCGCTTTCCTAACTCCTCATCAAACTTTTCATACAGATCTCGGAGCTTGCTTGTTCCTACCACAGTAGAGTCCCCCTGTTAATTAAAAAACAGAATAACATCAAAAAAGATAGTGTTGAAACAGCACATGAACACAACATGTACCAGTATTTCACATGAAAAGCAAGAAGGGGGAAAAGACAAATCTGTGTAGTTCAATGAAACATGGAAATGCTTGTTAAGGCTTTAGCATACCATTACATTGCTCCACCAGGTAAATTAGCAGAGAAATTACTTCATTTGCTGGTGCATTATCATGAAACCTTTGGCCTAACAAAGCAGCAAAGCTAAGCATATTTAGTACAGCTCAGCACTGATTTTTCACAAGTTTAGAAGAAACAGGAGACCTGTGAAAGTCTTTTGCAATTAAAAATAATTTTATCACACACAAGAAACAAAACCCATCTCATTTTGTTGCCTGCTTTGAATCACTGAATTCACTCTCTGTTATTCTCAAAAACCTCCACAACCAACCACATATATAAAAAAAAAGGCAAAAAACCCCAGAAACCTCTCCCTTTCTATCACTACTCCATCAGGAAAAGCTATTGTCAAGTCCAAAAAATCCTGACTTCCTGCTTCTGTGCAAAATTTCTCCAAGGTTGTGGGAAGATACGGTGCTTGTGGCATCTTTGCTAAAGTACATGTATAATGGAAAATACCCACCCTTCTCTGCTGGAGACAAAAAAATATCCCTCTTCCATATTCCACTAATCTGAATGCAAACACACAGAAGAAACTGATGAACATAGAGAAGAATACCAACAAATAAAGTCCTTAACAGGGTTAAAAGATTGAGATGGCTGGAAGGAAAAAGGGATTAAATAACACAAAGCATGATCCGGCTGAAGGGTTCATATTAATCAAGTAATCAAATAATCAATAAAGGACTGTGTACAGTAATTTTAGAGTTCTCTCACAAACATACCACTTGATCCATAGGGTCATTGGAATAATAGCTTTCAGAATGGGTACAGCGAACCCAGACTGGCTTAAGTAATTCCTCATCTTCCTCTTCATTTTTCTCAGATGCATTCTCCTCTGATTCTTTGTCTTTGATAGGAGTGTAATTTTTCTCTTTGCTGGAGCTCTGGTTCTCAGACCACCTTTCTCTGTCTTCCTCCCATCGGGGTCTCTTTCTCTCTCTGCTTGGAGACCGGCTTAGCGGAAGAAAGCAAATAAAAACAATTCTTTATTATTTTAATAGTTGTAGTTTTATAATGAAAAGCAAATAGTTTGCTTCAGACTAGTATATCATTCTATCATATAAATTACAGCAAAATCAAATTGTCTCTTCCTGCTTTTAACTTGCACCATAAGTAGCAGAGTACTTGGTAGCTCTGACCTACTATAAAAAATGACTTGAAATTGAAAGTGCTTTTGTATATTAAACCTTATTCAGGAATTAGAATGAAAAAATATATTCAATTTTACTTTTTTAAAAATTATTTTTTTTAATCTCCTCTGCCTACAAAGCCAATAATGCTGCACTTATTTCAACTATCCAGGATTCAGAAGGAAAGGAGCATCAATATAAAAAAGCTCCTAAAAGATGATCTAAACATAGAATGACTTTAAATAATCTTGGTACTTTACAGACTGGAAGCAGATGCAAGAAGAATTCTTTAGAACAGATAGTGAAGCCCTCTCTCCAGAAATTAATCCTTTTTCTAACTTTATAAGGTCTTGAGGTAACTGACATTTGTATGTATAAGCAGACTTTTACAAGTTTAAGACACATCTTTTCTGGGTTTCAAACCGGGCACGTATGCACATATACATACATAAAAACTCACACGTGAGGATGCACAGAGCCTCAAACACAGAAGAGATGGAATGCAACCTTCCTTACCTTCCTGCTCTCTTGTAATCTTTTTTGTAGGATCTGTCTGATGATGGTGACCTCCTGCTGTCACGGTGCCTATGCCTCTCCCTCTCTCGCTCCCTTGGAGAGTTCAAAATAAAAGTTAAATGAGAAATCTGGCATTTCATACATTCCACACCTGAAAGGAGCACAGAAGCAGGCTGAGATCATGTTATGCAAAATGACATACACATGCTGATTGCTAAAAACACAGACATTCCTAATTCTGACCTTCAAGAAATTTGTCAAAGCCACCCATCTCCTCTACCTTTGTCATAAAGCCATCTCAATATGACAGTTAATTCATATCATCCAGAGGTAACTTCTATAAATTCATAACAGGACGTGTTGCCATTTTTCCTCTTCTCCTGTTATAAATAGCAAAGGGCAAGATTGTTTTATCTTTGATCATTCTTAATGCCTCAAGGGAAAGAAAACCTATTCCATGTACAATAGCTTTGTAAGCACAGTGGTCATTCAAGTGTTTCAGGGAAGCCCTCTCGTCCTGACAACCACCTCAAGCATGCATGAAAAACTGACACAGAAAACGTGCATCATGCCAAAACTATGAATCTCATCTACAAGACTCAACTTGCACATACACATGAAGAACTTAACCACTCAAACATATTTCTGGGGTGGGGAAGAGTGGCTGCAAAGCTGCCTGGCAGGAAAGGATCTGGAGGTTGTGGTCAACAGCCATCTGAATATGAGCCAGCAGCATGCCCAGGTGGCCAAGGCCAACAGCATCCTGGTTTGTATCAGAAATAGCGTGGCAAGCAGGACCATGGAAGCGATCATGCTCCTGTACTTGGCACTGGTGAGGCTGCACCTCAAGTGCTGTGTTCAGTTTTGGGCTCTTCACTATAGAAAAGACATTGAGGTGCTGGAGTGTGTCTAAAGAAGGGCAATAAAGCCAGCGAAGAGTCTGGAGCACAAGTCTTATGAGGTGCACCTGAGAGAACTGTGATTGTTTGGTCTGGAGAAAAAGAGGCTGAGGGGAGACTCATTGCTCTCTGCTACTGCCTGAAAGGAGGGTACTGAGGTGGGTCTCAGTCTCTTCTCCCAGGTAATAACAAGCAATAAGACAAGAAGAAATGGCCTCGCATTGCATCAGGGGAGATTTAGATCAGGTATAAGGAAAAGTGCCTTCACCCAAATGGTTGTCACACATTGGAAGAGGCTTCTCAGGGAAGCGGCTGAGTCACCATCCCTGGAGGTATTTAAATACAAGTATACCTGTCACTTAGGGACATGGTTTAGTGGTGGACTTGGCAGTGTTAGGTTAACAGTTGGACTCCATCTTAAGGGTCTTTTCCAACCTAAATGATTCTATGAAATTACTGTGTACATGAAGCAGCAAAGATCACACAGGCAGTTTCATACTCTAATAACAGCTGACAACTCATTAGTCCACAATCATTTGTGAATCTGTCAAATCTCCTAGTAAATGAGTCTACACAAGGAATTATAAATATGTGCCTCAGGTGCTTTGGTGGGCTAACAGAATGAGTCAAGATTATTTATGAATATATATAGGTATGTTTCCATATGCATAAGGTGAAATAGAATGCAAATTTACAAAGCACAAAGTTCTTATAAATTATCTACTGTTCCGCCCCAGAGCTGTTCTTCCTTCTCTGCCTTTGTTGCATTCAAACAGATTTCAGTCTTCAGAGAGAGCATATTCTATGCCGTCCAGTTTGCTTGAGAGATGGTTGCTGTGCAAAAAACACACCAATGCCAGCAAAGAGTTCTCATTAAAATAAGCAGATACATGGTTAAGTAGATCTGGAAGCTGCTGGCCTCAAGAAGTAATCCACAAATTTAAGAAAGAAGCTGCTGAAAACATTTTCAAAACTTAAAACCAAACTTTAAAATCTAAACAATAAGTTGTGAAATTGTGTGGCAAATATCTGAGTCACCTATAAGGGTAGAAAATTCCACAATTCCACAAAATTTCATAAAGAAAAGGACAACATCTTAATGTCTCAATGGCAGCTGCGTTCAGTTTTAGGAAAATCCTATTTTAGAAATCAAAGTAAAGTTACTAAACGTGAGGCTTGGGGTTTTTTTGTGGGTTTGTTTTTTTTGGTTTTTTGTTTGTTTTTTAATACAGCTGTCTAAGGTTCTGCAATTAAATCTCTGCATATCTAAATCAAAGTGGCTTTATTTCCACAGGCATTATGTGTAAATTCATGTTTCACATGTGACATGAGAAAGCTCAGAGCTTCTAAAATTAGAGAAGGTGATGCAGGTGCCTTGATAAACAGATACTTAACTTTCCAGTGTCTCTCTTTGAATATTCTGACCTAGATCATTAAGACACAAAAACAGCCACCAAGAGAGCGAATCTAAGACATCTGAAAGATTTAACTGATGATGGTTGCTCTAAAGCACCACACAGCAAACTGCATCAGGTCAGGTCATAATTTGCAAGTTGTGACTATGAAGCAGAGGGACAGAAACTTGATACATCCCAAAAGAAGCAGTCCACACTCATCCATCTGAATCATGTCAACGCAGCCTACAACTTCCTGATTTATTTTAACTAGTGTATGCTAATTTTCACCACAGAACTCTCTTGAGATCACAGGCTGGCTTGCTGAGGTCTTCATCCTGAAGAGAATCACACAAGCAGATTTAAGCATCCAGTGGGAGGTCCCGTGAAGCCTGCACATGTCTGCACTGGTGTCCCACAAGGATGAGGACAAAGCAGGATGAAGACCATTGTGCAACACGCTTGTCACTAAAACACTTCACTGCAGGGATTAGATATGTGCACCTATCAGACTACAAACCCACCCAAGTGCTGATTCTCTACAAATACAGGGCTTACTCAGAGGAAGACCAAATTCAAGTAATACCTGGAACCCTAACTCTAGTAATTCAATCTTGAAATTTGAAGTGCTGGTACTCAACCGTTTGTAAAGCTCAACTTTGAACACAGTCTTTTGCACAAAGTTGTGCCAACTACTTTCATGCCACATGTGCCTAAGATTCTATGGCAAACACCCATGAGATTAGAGCACTACTCAGCAATCTACTCAGTTTTCAAATGAGAGCTTCTTTGCTTCCAGCTCTCTCCATGGACAAGCGCAACAAGTCTGCCAGCTCCTAAAGGCAAGGCAGAAGCAGTGTACCTGAAAGGTGTCAAAACAGTAGCTCTTTCCATCAGACCCAAGTAATGGCTACCTCCCAAGCTGGAGGAAAAACAAGGATGAGGGAAGAACATTGATGCAAACAAATACTATGAGACCATGAATACAGTTCTACCCCCGCAGGCAGAAGATACCTCAAGTTACCTGTTACGTTCGTAACTTCTGTGATGAGGCGATATCCTTCCTCTGTCGTAATCTGTCCGGTGCCGACTGCTTTCCTGCCTCCTCCTCTCTGGACTCCGGCCTCGATCTCGACGATCCCCATGGTTAGTGGACCGATGCCTGTCACCGTGGATGTGACCGTGTTCACGATGTCGGTGCTCCTCGTAGTGCTTGCTCCTGTCTGGAGACCGTCGATCGCTTTGTGACTTCTCTCCCTGGTACTGCCCCGTGTGCCGAAAATGGCTGCTGCCGCCGCTGCTGTTGGCGGTGGTGCTCTGAAAGGAGCCCGAGTTGTGCTGATAGCTGTTGAAGTTAGGTGGTGGGAATGACTGCTGTGAATACCCGGTGGAGTACACAGGCTGGTAGTTGACTTGTTGTGGCATGACTGGTGGTGGTGGGGGGTGTGGTACCGTGGGAGGAGGCATCATGTAAGGAAAGGTGCTTTGCCCAGCAGGAGTTCCTGGCACAGGAGCATTGCTAGGGTTTGGCACCGGCGGAGGAGCAGGAGGGAAGCATGGAGGCACTGGGAAGCTCTGCCTTATCTGGTGGTTTGGAAATGGTGGCCTCATGGGACACTGATTGATGGGATTTTGTGTGGATGGGGGAACTGGAGGAGGATAGGGCACAAAGTCTGGCCTGGGAGGCATGTAACCTGTGGTTGGAGGGTTTGAGTAGGTTGTTGGAGGGGTAGTTTGCTGGTCATACTGGTATTGTATGGAAGGCTGCTGTGGGTGAAGCTGCCGTAGGTTCTGAGGGCGGTAGGTCTGTGTTGAAGTCCTTGCTCCTGGTCCCCCCTGACCACGGGCACATCCTCGCCCAGAATGGAAAGACATGGCTCACCTTTAATGAGGAAAATAAAAGCCCAGTGTCATAAAATTTTTGTAGGATGTCCTTAGCGCAGTCACAGGAGCTTCTCCCAAAGCACTGAAATGACAGTTTCTGCAGCTTCCTTTAACAAAAGCAGTGAATGGTGTCCACTGACTTTCACTGGGAGCTTTGTGCTCCCTGGAGCTCTAGTACAGGCCATTTATGCCCCTTTGATTCCTTTAAGCCTAATCTACAAAAGCTCTCTACTGTCTTTAATCCAGAACCCAAACTGGGCCATGGCAGTTTGGGTTCTAGATTAAAGGGCAATGTTAATTTCAACAAATGATTGATACGACAGCTGGCCAAGGATACAAGCACCTCCACTAGTACCCACTACACATTTTGATATAAACCCTCAGATACCCCACCCCAAACAAGCCACTTATTTTTAACAACTGCAATTGTCATCCAAAGTCCTGTAAAGAAAAGTCCCTTCTGGAACATGATTCTAAACTCCAGGTAGAATGACTTCACTGACACTTCACTGCAAGTTACCTAGTCCAACACATCATATGAATTTGAATCAGATAGCAGCGACTTACATTCACAATTGAGACCCCAATTTAGTAAAGCACTGAATTCAACAGATATTTAAAAGTATTTTAAGTTAGGTAGATTGCTGTGGAATGAGAATCTTAAAGGTTACAGAAAAAAAAATATGTAGATTGTGCTGTTAATCCAATTTCATTTAAATAAATGGTTCCCAAAAAATCCCTCAGCTGCCTGCTTGGCCCTGTTACATTTCCAGCAATTGTCACTGCCTCAGGTAGGTTTAAGTCTTGCTCAAAACCATGCAAGTATTTAATGCATTGTATTAACGTTTATAAATGAAAACCACTGTGCTTCATTAAAGTTAAATTTCATTTTTTAATTACAATGTTAAGTTTCAAAAACTGGAAAAAAGAAAAAAAAACATTTAAAATTTAAAAAATTATTCATGGTGTCTTGGCTGTAATGGAGGGAGAGAGAAAAAATAATTAGTTAAGTAGTCACAGAAGTCAAATTCCATTTTCCATAAAGGGGAGGGAGAGAAAGAGACACTCATGTATTTGGAAAGATCATTAGATTATTAAAACAAAGTCTCTCTTTTACTGGGGCTTTGTAGATGCTGAAGTACACATACAGAATATTCTCCCACCTGTTATCACACAACATGGCCAACCTGGACTGCTCAGAGCACTGCTTCCAGCTGCATACTGGTGCCAGTGCTGTAAAAGGTGTAGCTAGCTAAGAGACAGCAGACAACATCTGGTGAACCAGAGGAAGAAAGGAAAAGAAGCAAAGGGGGAAAGGAGTGACATCAAGGAGGAAGAACCAAGAGGACCCTAAGTGTCTCCTTACACACACACTGGAATTGGTAGTGGAGGGATTCATTTCCTCTCCAGTGCAACCAAAGGCCAAAGTGAGTGAGAACCCTGCATTTCTAGGAGGTAGCAGACATGCTGGTAAAGCCACTTGTTCCTTCCAGCCAGCCTGTGCCTGCTCAGTACCCTCAAAAAGAAACAATGGGGGGGTGGGGGTGGTGCTGTCCGTCCCCATTATTTTGCCTGGCAATAGCGTAACCTTTTGTCATTATTAATTCTAATCTATTAAATGCTAAATCAATTTTGCTTTAGTGATCCAGTCACCTTACACAGCTCGAGCTTGTAACAGGAAAATGTTTTATACTTTGCTGACATTTACATACACATTTACGCAGGCTGAGCTACGCTTTTATTACCTTAAACAAATTAAAGCAAAGGCCACCGTGCCACCGTGGCTTGCACTGAAGCACATTTCTTTTTAACACGCCACAGCATTCAAACAAGAGACCTCGTTCATCAGCTCTCTCTTCCATGGAGCTCTAAGCCTTCCCCAACGCCAGAACACTGCTCTGGTTCTACCACCTTAATTTCACCTCAGAACACACAGAATCACAGCTGCAAAAAAAATTCAAAAAAAACCATACATGTAATTTGAAACACCCAAACTATTTTAAACTCCCTCTGCTACAAATTTTGGCCACATAAAATTTTCATTTAACTTTAAGTAAGTTCAAAAAAACACTGGAAAGGACAAACTCTCCTTTTCCTGTCACCTAGGAAAGGAAATTTATTGTTCTGGTGGAAGCCGTCACACACAAAAGTAACCACAGTTTCTTAAAACACACGAAAAATGTCTTCTCTCCTGCAGACAAGACA